>NC_056733.1:439522951-439532951 GCF_019279795.1 Protopterus annectens
CCTATAGATAGTATCACGTAAGATACATGTGCTGCACAACCAATGCCTCACCCCACCTCAGGCCCACCATCCCCATCTGTACTTTGCTGGTGCCAGTGTACACCTGTACGTTTGCCATTCATTAGCTGGGGCTAGGCTGTTTCATGTGGTGTTCAGTGTTTGGGACACTGAAAACTGACACACATGTGTAGGCCATAGTTGTCAAGCATCTGCAAAAAAGATGAAGGTGGGGAGGGGTTGTCATCATGACCCACCAGTGCACTGCAGCAAGGGATCTTAAGGATGCTATAAATGGCTGTATCTCCACACAATCAGGTTCAGGAACCGTGTGGCAGATGTAACCCTGTCTCCACAGCAATAGTGATGGCAGAGTGTGAACTCCAAGGGATGTGCACATGAGTTGACCTTGCAATCGTACAGATTTGGGGACATGTATAGGGCATACTGACCATATACTGCCAAATTCAGATGGCCCATGCTAGTATACCCCTACCAGGAATAGTGGCTGCTGTAGTACACATAACAGTAGATGCAACAAACCATCATGATAAGGGTGTGCACACATATGCACCCACAAAGTGTATGCATTGTGGTCAGCATCATCACAACTAACACATTTGTTAGACAATGCATTTGAATGTACAGGGCATATGTCACATATCAGGCTAATGTAATGTTAATATATGCAGTGATGTGGTCCCATGGCATATCAAGGAAGAGGGCGTCAAATCAATAAGGGTGTGTATACTCACCATAGCCACAGTAAGGTTTGACGGTTGTCAGTGTAATAGTATCCTATTGGTCATACATGCACTGCTGATGTTGAGATCTGTAAATCAGAGATCAGGCATTCACAAATGACATCTGTCCACATATCATCCCAGGTATGTGTCGGACAAACAAATAGGGGCTGTGAGCATTAGAGCAGACATAACTGACACAGTAATACACATTCAGCAATGGTGTGTACACCTGTGAGGTACAGTGCACAGTACATGGCAGGGTGCAGAACAGGTGCATAGCAATACTGTGTACATGGGTGCAGTGTTTTCCAGGGGAAGGGGCATCACCTACTAACACAGCCCATTCATCACACACATGTATACTGTTGCTACCATGGATTGACTATAGCTGCACTGCATGCTGTTGAGTACCATATGTTATGCATGTTGACAGATGCGTAATGGGAGGTCTGTGTATACTATCTTTATGCAACCTCACCTGTAGGTGTGTGTGTCTGTGTGTGTGGGGGGTTATTTTGTCTGTAAGTGCAATCTGGTGGAGTGGAAGGGGTTGATACATGTAGGATGTGTGTGTGCATGTGTGTCTGTTTTTGTGAGTGTCCATGTATGCACATGTGTGATTGTGGGGTTGTTCATATGTCAGTACTTCCCTTTGGAATTGTGCAATATATGGACATGGATGGACACATGAGACACCAGGAATACTTGTCTGATATGTAATCTCAGGACAGCTGTTAGTATAATAAGGTCTGTAGCATGGAACATGCATTGGGAAGGAAATTAGACACCAGGTATACTGTTAAAATTGCAATCAGCAGAAAGGTGAATGACTACCCATGTATGCAGCACTACAGATGTATTGGGAAATTACTAGAGAACACCAGGGAGTGTATTCATATATTACTGTTGTCCACATAATAAGTCGATTGAGCAGCAGATAAGACACTCCAGAGCGTGACATTATTGAGTGAACTTAGTAGCCCCTAGCATATGGGGGTCATGCTCACGATGTCAAGACATACCCATGGTGAACACTGGATGACAGCAGTGAGGCCTTGTAAAACCTACTCCAATCAATTCAAAGAGGTAATTGAGTAACATGTCATGTGTTATGCTCACTTGTCTAGGCATTTAGAAGAATGATACGTTAATGAGTGGTATTAATGAGAGTACGTTACCATGTGTGAAGCAGGATGGGGAACTTACATTAATAAACTTGGGACTGTCTGTAAACTCAGGGACAGGTAGGTATTATGGTGGAATTTCAGTGTGTGTGTGTGTGTGTGTGTGTGTGTGTGTGTGTGTGTGTGTGTGTGTGTGTGTGTGTGTACTGTTATGCAATGTCATACAGGTCTTAAAGTGCATTTCTTATTTTCCCCTCACAGGTGGCGAGGTGGGTCAGGGTCCATCCTGCATGCAATCTGATGTTGGTGTCCATACAGACATCGAAAATGATGATAGGTCTGTTGAGGCACAGGCGGTGTTGTCAGAGGCTGAAACTGTGCCATCGGTTGACATCCCTCTGTTGTGCCCATAGATACCCTGCACAGGAGAGTGTGGCATCTATGCCTGCTGTGTCTGGACACAGCAGGCATAGCCAGATGTCCAGCCAGGCACCACATAGACAGATGTACCGGGGTGCTCATGGGAGGGCTTCTGGTCATCATGTCCCTGGCAGAAGGGCTACAATTGGTACCACCAGACGCATGTCTCAGACTGTCATGGGGGCACAGGCACCTATGGAGCTGTACACCAGACAGGGTCTGATGCTGCAGAAGGCTGATCTCTCATCTGTAAGTGACAACATCCATGAACTTGCAGGTGCCCTCAGTGATTATACCGAGGTCATCGATAGATGGTTGGGTGAGATGGTGGTCTTCATCGACTGTGAATCGGCCGCGCTATAACATGTGGTGGGAGTGAAGTGACAGCCGCATGGATATAGGCCAGCAACATCAACATCTGGCAGTCAACGTGGATGTGCAAGGACAACAAGCCACTCCCGTAGTGCCAGTACCAGCCCCAGCACTGCAGGGGGGGCGCTGTCCACACCACACCACAGCAGGCCATGTGCACATTGCCCTGGCCAGTCCCAGGAGGGACCTGTTTCTAGCGGACATATGTCATCATCAGGGGAGAGTAGCACATTGAGGTCTGTACCTGAATGTGCCCATGGAACCACTGGCAGGCGCAGTCCGTGTGTCTGTGGCTGGAGGTGGTGAACTGCACACTTTGCCAGGTATGGTCTGCAGCTGTCCAAGAAACACCTGTATAGGGCAGCCACATCGCAGATCTGTTTGCATTCATACCCACACACACTATACAAACACACCTAGGGCAACCACATACCTACACACACCACATCACCATGCCCATATCAGCATATTACACCCCTCACCCACACATATGGTGTCAAATGTATGGCCCACCCAAGGTCTCTGGCAAACCAATAACGCAACATGTGCATTTGATGATACATGTGCCACATCCCTATCATCCATAACACCGATGCAGGGACAGGCTAATATGGTTCTGATGCACACATTTACTGTACTACAGTGCACCAATGTACTGCTGTGTAACTTGTCAGCAGTAATGTTTAATGCTTACATGTCAGGTAGTGTAGCTGTCCAGCCATGATGCATTATAGCTGTTAGTAACACTGAATGATTGTGGTCTCCATAATGTTATCCATTTGTGTTGTAGGTGTGCATGTGTCAGCAGGAGGATGTTCTGCTGTCATATCTCACAAAGGGTATGGCACTGTGATAACACCATGGCTGTGCCATATCATGGGTAAAGTTGAACACATGTCACAGGTCTGTATAACAGTTAGTACCTGTGGCACATGGACAGGTGA
The DNA here is from genome assembly GCF_019279795.1 of Protopterus annectens. NCBI lineage: Eukaryota > Metazoa > Chordata > Ceratodontiformes > Protopteridae > Protopterus > Protopterus annectens. The sequence continues at coordinate 439,526,555 of NC_056733.1, forward strand.
CCCACTGGGACATGTATAATCAGCAGCCTGATGTAGATCCCTCCACATACACGCACAGTCTTACTTGGCAACACTGGGACTAGACCCCTACCTAGATATGTAGTGCTACTAATGTGTGTTGCTTTATTTGCATGCACCGCACAGTGTTTAGGATGAGGTATGTTCCAGGTTCCATGTTGCATGCAGAACATCCCCAGGCATGTGCAGTATGGTAATGGGGGATGTAATGGTTGTATAAAGACAATACATAGTGTGACATACCATCATATACACATTAACAGACACATAACAAGCAGACACACATCCGAGAGACCTGGGCCTATCAATGCAAACTAACTTGTCAGTTTGTCCAATGTGTTACAGGTAGGCTGCACACAGCACATGCATAACTGGGCTGGATTCTGTTGTCAGTTACCTGAATGGTTGATGGTGACAGTGGTCACCAAACAGTGGTACATGAGACATGTACCGGGGATACCATGGTGTAATGACAGTGTACACAGCACCCACTCCCCACTGTGGATATTGTACACACTGGAACACATGATGACACTCTGACATAACTATCATCACACATTGCCACGACTGCGATACAACCCATTGTCCATCCCAACAGTGGTACTACAGGGAAATGCATCTAATGCACATGGCACAGGCATAGTAGGGTGATGCATTGTCATGCCTCACCTATGGGCAGTAACATCACTATCTGTAATACCGTGTGCCAATGCATATTGTAATAGGAGTATGTGGCCTCGGAATGCTGTACCCTACAGATATACACACATGCACACATACACACACTTGCCAGAACTCAGAGAGCATCCCATGCCTAACAACCCATTTCTAAAACAGTGTTGTGCTGGTACTGCAAGGCTCAAGTAGCCTTTAGGGAGAGGAGCATAACAGGGTACATGTAATGTCCGGTACAGCTGCAGCCACATCAAACTATGGCAATGGGTGTTGCGGTAGATGTGAAGGCCTTCATGGTATTCCCAACTACAGGTGTACCAACACACAGACACTGATATCCTCAGTAATGCACACATACACATTTGTCAGTACTGGGGTGCATCGCTGCAGATGGTCATAGGTGTGTACCTGGCTATTGTCCATGGAGATGGGCAGTGTAGGGGATGTGTATACAGTGATATCATGCCAGCTTCCACTTGCCAGAAGGCAATCTATCGACAGACACCACTGTGGTGACCCTCAGGGTGAGAGTGACATGCATCAGCCAATCCTCTGGTTGCCTCCAGCAAATGGCCACTAAGGTGATCCAGCTGAGATATATACAGCATGTATTACAAAATATGGTTAGTGTCTGTGATGGAGACCTGTACCCATGCATGTTCTGTTGACTGTGGTAGTGTAGTGGAGGTACCTGTGGAATGTGGTACACTCAGGGTGTTGTGTCCTAACTGTGCCAGTTATAACACAGCTGGGCAGACATATGTCAGTGACAGTCAAGCATAGGATGCCTGTACATATCCAAGATTGATACCTGCCATCTGCACATCTGTACAGGGACTGACAAACATCAGCTTGCCAACTAGCTATGCAGTAGGATGAATGTGTTGACAGATAGATGTCTGACACCAATATGTATGCCATTACTACACGTTGGCAGCCCTCACTGACATGTGCTGTACAGACAGTAGTCTACAATTTCCACATGTCAGATCATTATCCAGTAGGGAATATATACTGTGACACAGTTCACACACCAAGAACATGACAGTGAGCACTCAGAGTCCAGTTATGCATGCTGGAGTGCTTGTTGCCAGTGTTACATTTAACAATCTAGTCTTGCCTGGAAAAGCTCTGTCAACAGTAGTAACAGCATGATACACTACATGCCAGTGTGATGGCATATAACTTGGGATACTTCCTCTGTATGTAACATATTCACATGGATAAGAGTAATGTACAAGTCTTATATACTCGAGTGCCCCAGACATGACACCCACACCCCTTGCTACTGTAATGACGGCACATAGTTGCATGTTTTGTACATGACATTACATACACTTATTACAGATGTCATTATCCTGCTATGTTATCAGACTGGGATGTAAGCAATGGTTACCAGGACTGAGCTTTGCGTAGCAGGTGTCAGCATTGCTGCAATATAACAGTTAAACACATTTGCACACTGGTAAGGAAAGCCTACACGGTGTAAGTGCCCGTATATTTAACCGTACCTTAGAACCACTTAACTTCCCACAAATGTGTGCTGCTCAAAACTGCCTTAACCACTCTATATACAGCAGACATGTTCTGCCCAGCAGCAAAATAAACAGCCCTTGCACGTCTTGAACTCAGGACCCTGTTCTTTATAGTCACAACAGTTAACTACTACAACATAACAGCTGTACAGGCAGTTGTTTTTCCAGTATATCTGTCAGTACACATATTGAATAGTATTGAACAATTGCTGTGACTTCCACAATTGTGTAGTACTTTTTCGTGATATTACTGTTGCATCACATATGTTGTTATATCTAAATATACAAATATCAGATACATACAGTGTCATACATCTGGGAAGGTATACACAACAGTAATGTTTACACATGACAAGGATATGGAGCAGCCTTTCTGTCCGATTTGGTGAAGTTTCAGCCAGAAACTAGTAGTCCATTGGTTGTTTTGGGCCAATTCCTAGCTCCTTTCAGCCCCCTGCTATAAAACACGCTAAACACGCGTTTTCCAGCTTGTACCAACTCAGCACAGATCCTCGTGGTGGCCTGCAGAGTGATCCAAGCAGCAGAGAGCTGAAAGAGTGACTTTCTACCAGATATAAGTATTTTTTGTGGCTTTCCCACTGTTATTTAAGCTAGCAACTGCATTTCGCCTGTTTTATTGCTACTTTAAGTGATTTCTGCATTTTACACTGTTTATTGCACTTTAAGTTACTAATTGTTGCAAATTGTTTCTGTAGGCTACACACTAAAGTGCGCTAGCCGATTTACAGCAATTACTGTCTGTTTTTTTTCCTTGTCTCTGTAATAAAACAAAAAAAATCTCTTGTTTTCCCCGCCTTACTGAACTAGAGTAGTCCAGTTTCAGAGTTGCTGATCCCTGGGCTTTGTTTTTAGTTCCTGTTACTGATCCATTGCCTTATTAGGAAGGAGGGAAGTTTCTTTGCTTACCAGTGGGAGTGGGAAGCACTGAGCCTTTTGTCTGATTTGGTGAAGTTTCAGCCAGAAACTAGTAGTCCATTGGTCGTTTTGGGCCAATTCCTAGCTCCCTTCAGCCCCTGCTATAAAACACGCTAACGCAGCGTAAGCGATTTAAGCTGGCGTTCACTGTTGCACAAAGAGCAGCGGTTAAACAAGGTTAAACTATTTGGGCCATCTAAATTCCACTCTTCCAATTTTCCTTAAAACTACCTTCCTCGAGCTGTACTGCTGATCTAACCAGCATATCCTATAACTGAAAAGTTCATCTCTACTTGATTCCCAAGTAGACTATTCTCTATCTGTAATGCCTAGCACTTACTCCTACAGTACTTGCACCTTGATAAAGCACTCTTATTATAGATAGTACCCCACCAGCCTAAAACCCACTTCCCCGGAGTCCTTTGAAAGTCTCTTTATCTACTACTTCTAGTATGTCGAGGATCAGTTGCTAGTGTCCTCTCCAGCTCAACTGGTGAACCTGGGAATATTGAGGCAATGTTACAACTGCCTCATGTACACAGACAATCCTCTCCTTCTCCCACAAAACACAAATACATGCAGAGATGCAACTATACGGCCAAACTGGAGGCTGAGCTCTCTCAACATAGGACTGGCAAGACCAGACAGGAGGAGAAGGTAACCACACACAATACATACCCAGTCACACATGGTACCATCACAACTTCAAATCATACACATACTCACACAAAGACATACTGGAGGCTCTGATCAAAAATTTACCAAAACAGCAGAGGCCACCAAAGCAGACACCCAAACAACTACCACCTCACGACCCAACACATGCAACACATAGACCACACAGTCAGAGTGTCAAACAGTCACAGCCCTTAAGGCCAAACAAAATGCCAGACACACTTGTCATTGGTGATTCCATAGTCAGACACACTGACGCCCCGCTCACCAGACTGAGTAAAGAGAAGGTCACAGTAAGCTGCCTGTCAGGCTAGAATCCGCCACATAACGCAAGCACTCAGGTCTCTCAACAGCAGGTACAAGTACGACTCAGTCATTGTCCACGCTGGTGTCAACGACCTGAGACGCACTCCTTGGACTACATGAAAAGGGACATCGAGGAGCTCTCTGATTATGTAGCCCAGGCAGGTATGACCCTGACCTTGAGCAGTATCCTACCTTCACCTAGAATGATGCCACAATACAGTGATAAGATGATCAGCTTTAATAATTGGCTTAAATTCTGGTGTCATTCAAAGGGATCCAATGTCTGTCTGCCTGGGATGACATGCTGGACAAGCCACGCTGCTTCCGCAAGGGACGGCTTGCACCTGTCACCCTGGGCTTCGGATATTGGCAAAGGCTCTTGCCACCCCCATAGTGCCTTTTTTAGGCAAAGCTCAAATTCTAAACCTACCACCCTAGAACACGACAAAGGAAAGAAACTAAGGGTAATGCTGCTCAAGGCCAGAAGTCTCAATCTCAAGATGCACGCACTGGAGGCCCTTCTCAATATGGAGAACATCGATGTCTGTGCTGTGACAGAAACCTGGTTCAAGGCTCCTGAGAGCACCCCAGCACTAACAGGTTTCACCTCATATCATGCGTTCCGGCCCCAAAATCCGGACAACACCAAGAAAGGAGGGGTGTCCATATTCATAAAGGACACCCACACCTCAAGGTTGGTGGCAACGCATGATGCATCGGAGACCATCCAGGTGCAATTAACCATAGGCAAGACTGCTCTGCAATTTGTAGCATGTTACAGGCCACCCTCTCAAACTCAGGAACCTCACATGGCCTTCCTGAAAACATTGGAGGATAAATGTATCTCCAAACACCATCATACTAGGTGACTTTAACTACCCTAATATAGACTGGGAACACTACTCAAGCCCGAACACTCTAACCCAAAGATTCCTGGAGTTCATAAACTCAAATGCCATGGAACAACTAGTCACCATCCCCACAAGAGGAGAAAACATACTTGATCTCATCATCACGAACATGGGATCAAAATGTTCAACACCAGAAGTATACCCCTCACTGGTGAGATCAGATCATAAACTAATCTCGCTGGAGGTCCTCATCCCGCCCCCACCTGAAACATAAAGACCACAGTGAAAAACTTCTCAAAAGCCGATTTCACACTTCTAAAAACTAGTGTGGTCTCCTTTAAGGCCCCTGAGCCAGTGGTAAACATTACTCAAACCGCTGAATCACGTACAAATGCCTTCTACCAGCACCTACAGGACTGCAAGGATCAGGCAATCCCAAACAAAACTAAGACTCTCTGTACCAAAGGCAAGCGTCCAGTCTGGTGGACCCCAGCCATAAACAAGCTCTACAACAAAAGGAGGAAGCTACTACAAGATAGAGCAAAATCCTTGAAAGGTAAGACACCTTTGATCATTATAAGTAAAAAACTAAGAGCTCTCATAAAATCATCCAAGGCAAATTTTGAGAGAAAAATCACCAAGGACTCTAAAAACAATCATAAGGCCTTCTTTAGCTATGTTAGAAACCTAGGAGGAAACTCCCAGATATGCTCAGAATTAGTTCAAAATGATGTGAAAATTACTGAACCTACACACATTGCCAACATACTGGCTGACAGGTTCAGTGCAAACTTCTCCTCCCCCAAAGGAGAGATATCTATTCCAGAGGATTGTAGCCCCAAACATCTCCAACGCCCAGGTGAGAACTGCCCTCACTAAGGCAAAACACAGCATCCATGGGACCGGATGGTGTCCCGGCTGTGTGCTTCATGAACTCAATGAGGGATTAAACCCACAGTTAGGACAGCTGTTTAATCTTAGCCTCACCTCAGGATACGTACCCAAGGAGGGGCGCCCGGCGACTGTGGTCCCACTTCATAAGGGCGGTGCCTCCACAGACCCTGGAAATTACCGCCCCATTAGCTTGACAAGCCTTATCTGCAAAGCCATGGAGAGGATCATAATGGAACTCATAAATAAAGACATAGGGAACTTGCAGACTTTGGATCCAACTCAGTTTGGCTTTGTCAAAGGAAGATCCTGCCTCTTAAACTTGGTTGACTTTTTCGAGACAGTCACCAAGGCCATTGATGAGGAAAGGCAGTCCATACAGCCTACCTCGACCTGGCAAAGGCCTTCACACAATACCCCACTCAGGTATCATCGAAAAACTCATCAGCTTGAATGTAAACCCATACATCACAAGATGGGTTGCAAACTGGCTAAGTGACAGAACCCACA
>NC_056733.1:439537951-439540451 GCF_019279795.1 Protopterus annectens
TGCAATTCATGCAGAGGACATCAGCTGATCATGAGCATCACTTACAAAACACAAGCTGCTGCCTAAGCAAAGCAGGTGTACTTCTCCGCATCCACCAGAGAGGTAGTGAGAGAGACAGACAGAAACAAAGTAAGACAGGAAGGGGGTGGGAGAGTAAAACCTAAGCATGTTTGTGTCACACAGTTACCAGTATGGGGTTTCAAACCCCTGATTGACTATGTATTGCTATCACATGTCTATGCAATTATTGCATGCACCACCGAGCTTAGAAGTTGCGTGGTTGTTCAAAGGTATGTCTGATGGTGAGTGACATCTGCAACAGTGATATAGGAGTGATAAGGTAGGTGCAGTACAAGTGCCTGTCCACATGAACAGGTGTCAACGTCGACACAGCCACACTCCCTCAGGGACTCACACACATTAATGCAGTTGGTAGGGTCAGGAATAGACTTGCTAACTAGCTAGTTTGCCACAATACAGTAATATGCAGGTATCACATGCACCACAGAGGTTATCTGGATGATATATGGACAAAGGGTATGTGAAAGTGTCTGACGTTAGGTGGCATGCTTCCAGTAGGCCAATGGGAGGTGTAGTGAGTGTGAACGGGTAAAATCATTATACTCCACACACACAGACACAGGGTGCCAGTACTGAGATGCATGAGTGCATTGCTTCTAGGTGTGGTTGACTGTGCCAGAAGGCTGTACAATGCAAGGTGAAGAGAATACCTTGGCATCAGGCCACATGGGACATCGAGAGCTCTCTGATTATGTAGCCCAGGCAGGTATGACCCTGACCTTGAGCAGTATCCTACCTTCACCTAGAATGATGCCACAATACAGTGATAAGATGATCAGCTTTAATAATTGGCTTAAATTCTGGTGTCATTCAAAGGGGATCCAATGTCTGTCTGCCTGGGATGACATGCTGGACAAGCCACGCTGCTTCACAAGGGTCGGCTTGCACCTGTCACCCCTGGGCTTCCGGATATTGGCAAAGGCTCTTGCCACCCCCATAGTGCCTTTTTAGCAAAGCTCAAATTCTAAACCTACCACCCTAGAACACCAAAAGGAAAAAACTAAGGGTAATGCTGCTCAGTGCCAGATGTCTCACTCTCAAGATGCACACTCGAGGCCCTTCTCAATATGGAGAACATCGATGTCTGTGCTGTGACAGAAACCTGGTTCAAGGCTCCTGAGAGCACCCCAGCACTAACAGGTTTCACCTCATATCATGCTCCGCCCCAAATCCGGACAACACCAAGAAAGGAGGGGTGTCCATATTCATAAAGGACACCCAAACCTCAAGGTTGGTGGCAACGCCGCTATGAATCGAGACCATCCAGGTGCAATTAACCATAGGTAAGACTGCTCTGCAATTTGTAGCATGTTACAGGCCACCCTCTCAAACTCAGGAACCTCACATGGCCTTCCTGAAAACATTGGAGGATAAATGTATCTCCAAACACCATCATACTAGGTGACTTCAACTACCCTAATATAGACTGGGAACACTACTCAAGCCCAACACTCTAACCCAAAGATTCCTGGAGTTCATAAACTCAAATGCCATGGAACAACTAGTCACCATCCCCACAAGAGGAGAAACATACTTGATCTCATCATCACAACATGGGATCAAAATGTTCAACACCGGAAGTATTCCCCTCACTGGTGAGATCAGATCATAAACTAATCTCGCTGGAGGTCCTCATCCCGCCCCACCTGAAACAAAAAGACCACAGTGAAAACTTCTCAAAAGCCGAAATCTTCTAAAAACTAGTGTGGTCTCCTTTAAGGCCCCTGAGCCAGTGGTAAACATTACTCAAACCGCTGAATCACTTACAAATGCCTTCTACCAGCACCTACAGGACTGCATGGATCAGGCAATCCCAAACAAAACTAAGACTCTCTGTACCAAAGGCAAGCGTCAGTCTGGTGGACCCCAGCCATAAACAAGCTCTACAACAAAAGGAGGAAGCTACTACAAGATAGAGCAAAATCCTTGAAAGGTAAGACACCTTGATCATTATAAGTAAAAACTAAGAGCTCTCATAAAATCATCCAAGGCAAATTTTGAGAGAAAAATCGCCAAGGACTCTAAAGACAATCATAAGGCCTTCTTTAGCTATATTTAGAAACCTAGGAGGAAACTCCCAGATATGCTCAGAATTAGTTCAAAATGATGTGAAAATTACTGAACCTACACACATTGCTAACATACTGGCTGACCGGGTTCAGTGCAAACTTCTCCCCCTCCCCAAAGGAGATATCTATTCCAGAGGATTGTAGCCCCCAAACATCTCCAACGCCCAGGTGAGAACTGCCACTCACTAAGGCAAAAACACAACATCCATGGGACGGATGGTGTCCCGGCTGTGTGCTTCATGAACTCAACGAGGAATTAAACCCACAGTTAGGACAGCTGTTTAATCTTAGCCTCACCTCAGGATACGTACCCAAGGAGTGGTGCACGCGTGACTGTGGTCCCACTTCAT
>NC_056733.1:439542951-439605451 GCF_019279795.1 Protopterus annectens
ATGCATTCACACATGCCTGTCTGTCCTGTCACATAACTGGTGGTGCAGAGGTCACATGGCCAGATACTACCCAGTAGTTAGTGACATACATCTGTACAGAATCCCACTGCTTTGTCAGAAATACACAACAGTTATGGTGGCCTGGCAGCAGTATTTCTTGCAAATATCTGGACATAACAGCACACTGGGTAATTACACTAAGCTGTTAGGCATGTAACAAAACACTGTGCAAACTCCAGGCATACTGCCATAACACTGGACTACATTTTGTATGGGGGAATACACATGTACCTACTAATATAGCAGGCTCTACAGGCATGTCAGACACCTGTGAGAATGTGCATACCCACAACCAATGTGAACACAGCTACAGCCAAATATGGTACGCAAGCTTAATATGACACTATATGGACTGTCTGATAAACACCATCCTCATATGTGCCACTCACACGCTAACCTTACATAAACTGGGTCACGACACAGTGTGGTCCAATGCCTGTCTGTGGTATGGGACACGTGTGTTTGGACCTACAAACATGTGAGCCAATAGGGTACCATACACTGGAGCAACATGTAACAGCAGATAGAACAGGACCAAGAACAATGGCATCTTCCACAGTCTGTGCACAGGCCAAGGTATGTATTCATAATACACATACTGTCAGCAATCACCATATGTACACAGACCCCAGTACTGTACACACAACTGCAGAATGTCCAGGTTATATCCTCCGAAATAACCCCTACTATACATAGCATGTCTAGCAGTCTGATATCTGATTGACTTGTTATCAGGTATGATGACAATAAATAATGGTGTATAGAACATATCCACCTCTTACTCCATGGCATATGTACAAAGGTTGTCAGACTTGTGGCTGGAGCCACAAACACTGGGCCAATATTGGCATGTTGCTGTGATATCCTCATACATTTACTGTTGTAACAGGGTTTGTTGTGACATATGTCCTATGAGGGATATGAAGTCAGTAACTCTCATGGCTGTCACCATGTACTGACTGCAATCCTCAGACTATGCTTCTGCAGCTCTAAGATAGGTGATCTGTGAGTAACACAAGAAACATAAGACTCCAAACACTGCCCAGTCTGCAGATAACCCTACAGGTGGGAGTTTCCTCAAACACATAACACTGTCATGACAGGTATTAATTCATGTAGACCAGCCATATCCACACAAACCCTGTTAAACCAACATTACTCCAATTGCAAAAGAGCAACACATACATTCTGTTTTCATGTCTGGCACATCCCCCTCCTGCCCCTCCTGTTTGTTGGCCTGTCTCCACAGTGTATATTGTTAGAGGTAAATCCCAATACCATCAGTGACGCTGTTTGCTAAACACCAACATGAGTTCCTACTCACAGTGAATGAAAAGCCCAACACCCACTTGATGTTCCTAGATATTGGAGTGTGTTTCCATGCAATTGGCTATGGGAATGTTACCACAGCTGTTCCACATGCAATCAGCTAGAGAGGGACTGCAATTCATGCAGAGGCCATCAGCTGATCATGAGCATCACTTACAAAATACAAGCTGCTGCCTAAGCAAAGCAAGTGTACTTCTCCGCATCCACCTGAGAGGTAGTGAGAGAGACAGACAGAAACAAAGTAAGACAGGAAGGGGGTGGGAGAGTAAAACCTAAGCATGTTTGTGTCACACAGTTACCAGTATGGGGTTTCAAACCCCTGATTGACTATGTATTGCTATCACATGTCTATGCAATTATTGCATGCACCACCGAGCTTAGAAGTTGCGTGGTTGTTAAAAGGTATGTCTGATGGTGAGTGACATCTGCAACAGTGATATAGGAGTGATAAGGTAGGTGTAGTACAAGTGCCTGTCCACATGAACAGGTGTCAACGTCGACACAGCCACACTCCCTCAGGGACTCACACACATTAATGCAGTTGGTAGGGTCAGGAATAGACTTGCTAACTAGCTAGTTTGCCACAATACAGTAATATGCAGGTATCACATGCACCACAGAGGTTATCTGGATGATATATGGACAAAGGGTATGTGAAAGTGTCTGACGTTAGGTGGCATGCTTCAGTAGGCCAATGGGAGGTGTAGTGAGTGTGAACGGGGTAAAATCATTATACTCCACACACACAGACACAGGGTGCCAGTACTGAGATGCATGAGTGCATTGCTTCTAGGTGTGTAGTGGTTGACTGTGCCAGAAGGCTGTACAATGCAAGGTGAAGAGAATACCTTGGCATCAGGCCACATGGGACATCGAGGAGCTCTCTGATTATGTAGCCCAGGCAGGTATGACCCTGACCTTGAGCAGTATCCTACCTTCACCTAGAATGATGCCACAATACAGTGATAAGATGATCAGCTTTAATAATTGGCTTAAATTCTGGTGTCATTCAAAGGGGATCCAATGTCTGTCTGCCTGGGATGACATGCTGGACAAGCCACGCTGCTTCACAAGGGCCGGCTTGCACCTGTCACCCCTGGGCTTCCGGATATTGGCAAAGGCTCTTGCCACCCCCATAGTGCCTTTTTTAGGCAAAGCTCAAATTCTAAACCTACCACCCTAGAACACCAAAAAGGAAAAAAACTAAGGGTAATGCTGCTCAGTGCCAGATGTCTCACTCTCAAGATGCACGCACTCGAGGCCCTTCTCAATATGGAGAACATCGATGTCTGTGCTGTGACAGAAACCTGGTTCAAGGCTCCTGAGAGCACCCCAGCACTAACAGGTTTCACCTCATATCATGCGTTCCGGCCCCAAAATCCGGACAACACCAAGAAAGGAGGGGGTGTGTCCATATTCATAAAGGACACCCAAACCTCAAGGTTGGTGGCAACGCACGATGAATCGGAGACCATCCAGGTGCAATTAACCATAGGTAAGACTGCTCTGCAATTTGTAGCATGTTACAGGCCACCCTCTCAAACTCAGGAACCTCACATGGCCTTCCTGAAAACATTGGAGGGATAAATGTATCTCCAAACACCATCATACTAGGTGACTTCAACTACCCTAATATAGACTGGGAACACTACTCAAGCCCGAACACTCTAACCCAAAGATTCCTGGAGTTCATAAACTCAAATGCCATGGAACAACTAGTCACCATCCCCACAAGAGGAGAAAACATACTTGATCTCATCATCACGAACATGGGATCAAAATGTTCAACACCGAAGTATTCCCTCACTGGTGAGATCAGATCATAAACTAATCTCGCTGGAGGTCCTCATCCCGCCCCCACCTGAAACAAAAAAGACCACAGTGAAAAACTTCTCAAAAGCCGAAATCTTCTAAAAACTAGTGTGGTCTCCTTTAAGGCCCCTGAGCCAGTGGTAAACATTACTCAAACCGCTGAATCACTTACAAATGCCTTCTACCAGCACCTACAGGACTGCATGGATCAGGCAATCCCAAACAAAACTAAGACTCTCTGTACCAAAGGCAAGCGTCCAGTCTGGTGGACCCCAGCCATAAACAAGCTCTACAACAAAAGGAGGAAGCTACTACAAGATAGAGCAAAATCCTTGAAAGGTAAGACACCTTTGATCATTATAAGTAAAAACTAAGAGCTCTCATAAAATCATCCAAGGCAAATTTTGAGAGAAAAATCGCCAAGGACTCTAAAGACAATCATAAGGCCTTCTTTAGCTATGTTAGAAACCTAGGAGGAAACTCCCAGATATGCTCAGAATTAGTTCAAAATGATGTGAAAATTACTGAACCTACACACATTGCTAACATACTGGCTGACGGTTCAGTGCAAACTTCTCCCCCCTCCCCAAAGGAGAGATATCTATTCCAGAGGATTGTAGCCCCCAAACATCTCCAACGCCCAGGTGAGAACTGCCCTCACTAAGGCAAAAACACAACATCCATGGGACCGGATGGTGTCCCCGGCTGTGTGCTTCATGAACTCAACGAGGAATTAAACCCACAGTTAGGACAGCTGTTTAATCTTAGCCTCACCTCAGGATACGTACCCAAGGAGTGGTGCACGCGACTGTGGTCCCACTTCATAAGGGCGGTGCCTCCACAGACCCTGGAAATTACCGCCCATTAGCTTGACAAGCCTTATCTGCAAAGCCATGGAGAGGATCATAATGGAACTCATGAATAAAGACATAGGAACTTGCAGACTTTGGATCCAACCCAGTTTGGCTTTGTCAAAGGCAGATCCTGCCTCTTAAACTTGGTTGACTTTTGAGACAGTCACCAATGCCATTGATGAGGGAAAGGCAGTCCATACAGCCTACCTCGACCTGGCAAAGGCCTTCGACACAATACCCCACTCAGGTATCATCGAAAAACTCATCAGCTTGAATGTAAACCCATATATCACAAGATGGGTTGCAAACTGGCTAAGTGACAGAACCCACAGGGTCAGAGTTGCTGGAGCCATGTCAGACTCAAAGCCTGTCACAAGTGGTGTCCCACAGGGCTCAGTCCTGGTCCACTCTTGTTTGGCATCTACTTTTCTGAAGTACAAGCAAACACAGGAGGGTTATGGCTGACAAAGTTTGCAGATGACTGCAAACTGGCCATAGTCGAAAAACACATCTGACACAGATATCCTCCAGAAGGGCCTCACAGAAACGGATAACTGGTGCCAGAGCCATGGCCTGAAGTTAAACGCCAAAAATGCATAGTCATACCCTTCGGGAAAAACAAGGTTACCCCTAGCTACCATATAGGTGGCAATCCACTGAGCACAGAAAAAGTAATCAGGGATCTGGGGACCCAAGTTGACAGTAGCCTTTCGCTTGACACTCATGTTGCTAAAGTAGTTAGGAAAACCTTCTATATCGCCCACCTGATCATGAAGGGATTCACATCTAGATCAAGGGAGGTCATCGCCCCTGTACTCATCACTCATTAGACCTATGATTGAGTACAATGCCCGTTGAATGTATCTGACCAGACACCTGCTGCAGCTTGAAAGGCCCCAAAAGTTCCTCACCAAAAGGATAAAGGGTCTCAAAATATGTCTTATGCTGCCCGACTGAAAGAACTCCAGCTCTATTCAGTCTCATACCGCTTGCTCAGAGGTGACCTGTGCCTGACATATAAGGCCATGTCAAACCCAGATTTGATGAATATGCTTCACCTCAAAAATCTAGATCCCTCAGAACCACAAGGGTGGGAGACTTAAACCTTGACACGGTTATAAATAGAACGTGCTGGAGGGACAGATTCATCACCCAGAGACTCCCTATGCTGTGGAACAAAATCCCGGTACATGTGAGGCAGAGCACCTCGCTGGCCTTGTTCAAGAGGAATCTTGACCAATGGATGGGAGATCGCAGATATACCCCAGGGATTACTTCAGTGTCACTGCTTGACAGAGGCACAGAAAAATGATAGGCATAGTTTTTATTCAAACTAAAGGGGTGGTGAAAGCCACATAACTATGGGCTAGGCTTATAAATGCCCTTGGGCAGATAGCCTAGTATGAACCTATGAACCTATGAACCTATGAACCTATGACAATGGTCAGCAGTGTGGCTCAGTGGTGTAGTGTCTGGATCGGCCCACAGAGGTGGGTATTGTATTCACCATCCAGTCATCTAGGTTACTAATGTGGGTGGCCAGTGCTTTGCAATGCTTGCCATGTATGTGTTCTATAGCCCATGGCATGGATGGTGTCTGGGATGCGCACACATCCCACATGCATGTTCAGTGGCATGTGGAACTGTACCTGGGGTGTCTGGGCCATGTTTTGTACACAGATTGTTATCATCATTATCATCAGATGTGCCATTCCTCGCCTCATCTGGTTGGAACTGGCAATGGACACCAGATTGACCCTGCACCCACATTGACAGCATGATACAGGTACTCCCTGGTATCAGTGGCATCTGTCCATACAGGGCATGTGTTTAAGGCAGGGCATGTCATTTGTGGGTCACATTTGATGGCACTACAGTTGCTGCAGGCATCCAGTGGGGAATATAGTGAAGGTGCACTATCTACACTTATATGTCTATTGTAGTGATGGGACAGGGTGCTATGCCCTCTGTAGTCTGCTGCAATCACACCATGGTTACTATTTGTGGGCAATATGCAGGGAACTACCAGCAAAGTGGTTGCTGCCTAGCCGAATGTGTTTGTGTATGAGACATGGATTGAGAGTTTTCTCTGGGTACTACAAGGGTTGCCTAATTTATTCACCAGGCCTTGATGTCACATGTTATGGATTGTCAACCCCAGCCTCCCTGCTGTTTGACATCTGTTATCCTTGTTAGCTGGACATTTTGACATATAATAGGCTCAACATGTAAGAAATTTGCAAAACCCACTCCACAATGACTCCAGTTGTTATACACTCGCAGCCACCTCCCCATAGGATATGAGTGACAAACAAAGCACACACACACACTATCACAGTTGCCATGTCTGGGATTGGAACTCCTACCTAACTAGTACATCACACTACAGCATTACGCAGTTATAGGACACACCACAGAGATTACCGGACTACTCCTTCCCCAAAGGTGTATTTCAAGGTGAATGACATCAGTAGGCTTGCCAAAGAAGGGCAATGGAGGTTGTATTGACTGTGAATGGCCTCAAAAGCATTGCTCCCTACACAGACAAACACACACACTTGCATGTGTGGGAATAGAACCCCGACTGAGCTAGTATATCACATATAGCATTATTCTGTTCTAGAATGCATCATGGAGATTACTGGGCTACTTTATCCCCAAAGTTGTATTCCAAAGTGAATGACATCAGCAGGCTTGCCAAAGAAGGGCAATGGAGGTTGTATGTGAATGTGCATGGCCTCAAAAGCATTGGCCCCTACACAGACAAACAAACACACACACAAACATCCACACTAGCCATGTCTGCAAATAGAACCCCTACCAAACTAGCATATCACACTACAGCATTATGCTGCTATAGGACACACCATGGAGATTACTGGACTACTCCTTCCCCAAAGGTTTATTTCAAAGTGAATGACATCAGCATCCTTGCCAAGGTTGGGCAATGGAAGGTGTAGTTCATAGGTTCATAGGGTCATACGTTGATACTAGGCTATTGGGCCTAGGCCCTATACATGTCTAGACGTGACATTTCTCTGGCTATGACTTCCCACATATATACTTCCCTGCACCCCTGTCTAGCATGGCAGCTGACATGATCCCTGGGGTGAATGACCTATCTCCCATCCAATTATCCAGGTTCCTTTTGAAGAGGGCCAAAGGGGCACTCTGCTTGACATATGTGGGCAGTCTATTCCAGAGTCTGGGGAGTCTCTGGGTCAGGAACACATCCCTCCTGCATGTATTGTTCATTGTGATGACAGGATTTGGATACCGGAAGCATGTGGCTGTGAGGGTTTGGAATTCTCTAAGTGTAGCATGTCCAAAAGCTGTGGGCTTGACATGGCATGTTATGTTAAGCAGAGATCATCTCTGAGAACACAATATGTGACAGAGCATTGCTGGATGATTTTCAGATGGTCAGCATAAGGCATTTGGTTTAGGCTTGTGGTCATTTTGTGAGGTATGTCTGCAGCCTCTCTACTTGTTGCAGATGTCTTGTGAGGTACATATGTAACAGACCATTGTAGTCTGTACTGGGTTTATTGAGAGATGCCTACAGTGGGACAATGGGCTCCTTTTCCTGGATGTAAAGCCCTTAGTGGATGGTGTGCCACATAGGTGGGTTTCCTGACTGTTGTGGCAATGTGGTTATCAAAGGTGAGACCACTGTCCACCTGTGTCCCTAAGTCTATCATGCTTTATGTGTTTAGTGTACTGCCACCTATGTGGTATTTCACAGGTACATGTCCCTTCCCAATGGGGATAGCTATATATTTCTTGGCATTGATCTTGAGGCCATGGCTCAGGCACCAAGGATATCTTTCTGTAAGGCCCTTCTGTACAATATCCATATCATGTGGGGATTCAATATTGGCTCCCAGTGTGTAGTCATCTGCGACCTTTGTTTGCTGGTGTCCCTTACTGTTGGACTGCACTTCAGAGCAGTAGATGCTGAACATGGGAGGTGCCACGACTGAACCCTAAGGTACTCCAACTGTCACTTGTCTAGGGCTCAGGTTAGTGTCACCTACATTTACAGTGTGGGTTGTGTCGGTATAGCAGTTGGTAGCCCATCAGGTGACATTGGGATTAATGGGCAGCATGATACATGTATCTATGTTTCCAGACTGGGGGGTGGTTTTGAAAGGCTTGATGAGGTCCATTAGGCTGTGTGAACCACCTAACCCTCATCCATGACTCTGGAAATGGATTCACAATTGTCATTCAGGTTGAGGTTATGTTTTGGATTGGGGGAACTGAAACATTTATTGAATTTTTTGAGTATATCAATCAGACTACCAGTTTTTTAAAATTCACATACACTATGAGTTTTGACACTTTAAAATATTTAGATGTAGAAGTTTACAAAAAGGATGGTCAATTTGAAACCAAAGTCTATAGAAAAGATACATATGTGAATTCCTTCTTGCATTACAATAGTGGACACCCCTTACATTGTAAGAAGAACATTGTGAAGGGTCAGTTTGTAAGGGGTTCTAGAATGACCAGTAACCAAACTGACTTCACAAATGAATGTGAAAAATTAGAAAAAATGTTTAAAGATAGGGGGTATCCAAAATCTTTGTAGAGAGGATGAGAAAAGAGGTGGAAGAAGGAAGAAGTAATAGGTTTCACCCCATAAAAGGGATATACTTCAATAGTCATACTAACGAAGAAAATAGAGAAGAAACAAACTTGACAAAAGGGTATCAAAAGAGTATAGTAGTGGAATACAATTTAGTAAATATGAACTTGAGAAAAACACTGGAAAGAGAATGGAATACTTTTTCATCATTCATGGATATAGAAGAAATAAAAAAGATTCAACCTAAAATAATATATAAAAATGCCCCAAATTTGAAGAGTATAATAGAAAGAATAGGACTTAACAAATTGGGGCTTACTAATAAAAGGAAAGGAACTTACAAATGTGGGAAATGTCAACAATGCCCTTACATCATGAATACTAATGAGGTCTATATTTGTAGCAGAAAAGGAAAATTAAGAGTAAAGGTTCTTATACCTGTGACTCCAGTAGAGTAGTATATTTAGTGGTATGTGGGAAGTGCCAATCCTTCTACATAGGTAAGACAGAAAGAAGTCTGAAAAAAAGAATCTACGAGCATGTCTATGACATTAATAGGGGTAAAGAAACTAGTGCACTTTATAAACACAGTAAGATTTGTAATGGGTATAGTTTCAGGTTTTTAGTGGTAGAACAAATTAAGATTGACAGTAGAGGTGGCCCATGGGAGGACGTTCTTGAAAGTAAAGAACTATGGTGGCAAGTGAATTTAGAAGCAGGAAAAGAACCAGGTTTAAATGATTACCTATCCATTATGTCTTTGTTGAAATTAAAAGCAAACAAAATTTAGTTGCAATAACAACAAAAAGACACTAGAGGGGGTAAGATACTATAGAAATAACAGCACTATAACTATGAATGGATTCCCTGTATTTATTTTGAGAAGAAATGGTTATATTCAATTTTAAGTGTTTTTATGTATTTAAATAATAAAAAATATTTAAATATGAAATGTTAAAAGTTTTTGTAAGAATTATAGGTAGGCAAAGCATTTTTAACATCAATATATATATTTTTTAACATCAAATACATTTTTTACATGGTTAATCAATTAATATTCATGAACCATTACACTGAACTTGATTTGATACATTCAAATGAAAATGTGTTGTTTTATTGGTTTAGTTTTTAATAATTAAATGAAGAAAGGTATATAAATGGATTTAATTGGGATATGGAAGTTATCTGATGAAGTCTTGGGTGGAAGAAAACGTAATTGGAGAAGGAGCGTTAATATTGTGTTGTGACAATAAAATCGTTTTTCATTACTTGGTTGGAGGAGTTTTCCTTTTGTAGGCACTGGACTGTTGGTTTATTGGTTATTTAGTGCCTAACACAGATTTTATTCAGGTTGAGGTGACATGATTGGCCCTTCACAAACCAAACCTGGTTAGTGTCCAGTGTTTGCAGGTTGCCAATGCGTTTGTTTTAATTTCCATGATAATACATTCCATGACCTTGCAGAGCAGGCATGTCATAATGTAGGGGCTGTATTTCCCAGAATCCAAGGTGGATCCCCCCTTGTGGACTGGGATAACTGTACTGTGTGCCACACAGTGGGCACAAAGCCTGAGGTGTGGCTATGATTAGACATGGCATGTAGTCATAGTGCAAGTGTGGTTTGTAGCTCATGTAGTACACAGCCCGGATTGTTGACTGGTCTCATGGCTGCTGATACCATTGCTCTGTAGAGTGTGTTTTTTACCTATGTGGCCATTATTACTGGCATATGGCAATCTATCTGTGTTGAGATGGGCCCTGTCGGGGTTGGGAGGCACTGAATCAATCTGCCAGGATATTGGCAATATCCCTGGGAGGAGTAGATTTATTACCATCCTGTTGTAGCCCACAGCAGTTCTGAGAATTGCCATTTAGATTCCTCACATAGCTATGAAATGCCTTGCAGTTGTCTTGGGCATCTGTGGCTATATTATGTTCATAACTAGCCTTGTTGGATGTTATGAGGGGTGCCTGCCTTCTACTGTAGCAGGTAATGGAGTATTTTGCATCGTGGAAAGTCCGCCATTTCTGCAAGAGTTTCCTCCTTTTGTTGTACAGTATGTTTTTGGCAGGGGGCCACCACATTGGCATCCTTTTCTTGAATGGGGAGCATCTTGGTTCACTATTGGATGGCACGATTCATGCATGAGTGGATGTGCTCATACAGTGCCTTCATGTATGATTTAGCATTGGCTTTGGAGATGTGTGTTACAGAGGTGTCCTTACCGGGGTGTGGGGAGGGATGTTGATGTTAAGGGTGATTAGCTCATAGGCATACTTGACCACCAATGGGTTGACCATAGGTGTGGAGCATTGATGTCCCATGTTGGTAATGACCAGGTCTAGGGTATTTCAGCACCTGGTTGACTATGGATTACATGATCCAGGGCATTGGGAATTATGACTTCCAAGAACCGTTGGGCACACGTGTTGGTACACAAGTAGTTTTCCCAGTTAATGGCAGGGTAGTGTAACTCACCCAGTATTAGGGTGTTTGCTTGTATCATGATATTTCACAGTATGTTTCAAAAGGCTGTAGTGGGTATCATAGGGCATGGTGGGGGATCTGTAGCAAGCTGTACGATTTGGTATGCAGTCTAACCTACTGTTAGTTGCACCAAGGGTATTTCAGACACATTCTGTTGGGCAAGTAGACTGGTGGTGTGAATATCCTTGGTGAATAGGGACACTCTTCCACCTTTGTTGTTTTGGTCCTGGTTTGGTGGCCAACAGGTGTGGTGAGAGCTGTATCTGATATTGCAGGGGTGATCTCTGGAGGCTTGGGTCAGGTTTCTGTTACTGCACAGGTATCAATGTTCTCCATTTGTAAGTGTGCACAGTTTCTGTGAATGGCCAAAAAAATTGATCCTTGCACACAGAGTTTCTCACTTGCCATGTATGGGAATAGAACTCCTACCTAACTAGTTTAGCACACTACAGCATTACGCAGATATAGGACGCGCCACATAGATTACTGCTCTATTCCATCCCCAAAGGTGTATTTTAAAGTGAATGACATCAGGGCAATGGAAGTTGTAGTGACTGTGAATGGCCTTAAAGCCATTGTTCCCTATACAAACAAACATCCACACTTACCATGTCTGGAAAGAACATCTATCTAACTAGTATATCACACTACAGCATTATGCAGATATAGGACACACTACAGAGATTACTGGGCTACTCCATCCCCAAAGGTGTATTTCAAAGTGAATGACATCAGCAAGCTTGCCAAAGAAGGCCACTGGAGGTTGTAGTGACTGTGAATGGCCTCAAAAGCATTGTTCCCTACAGAGACATTCAAACACACTTACCATGTCTGGGAATAGAACTCCTACCTTACTAGTATATCACACTACAACATTATGTAGGTGTAGGGTGCACACAGAGATTAGTGGGCTACTCTGACCCCAAAGATGTATTTTAAACAGAATGACATCAGCAGGCTTGCCAAAGAAGGCCGCTGGAGGTTGTAGTGATTGTGAATTGCCTCAATAGCATTACTCTATACAAGACATACAAACACACACACACAAACTTGCCATGTCTGGGAATAGAACCCCTACCGAACAAGTACATCACACTATATCATTACGCAGTTATAGGATGTACCACAGAGATTACTGGGCTACTCTTTCCCCAAATGTGTATTTCAAGGTGAAGACATCAGCAGACTTATTATAGTAGGGCAATGCGGAGCACTGTGTGTGTGTGCATGGGCCATAACCCATTCATCTAGAGGCAGGCACACACAGGTTTATATTCCACAGGTACGTGTATACAACTGCTAGATGAATACTGACTTGTACAGTCATGTTGCATAGTTAGCACTAGTACCACAGACACTATAATGCTGAGGGATTCCAGAGGCATATGTCTACGTTGATTACATTTGCACATCATGTGGTTTTAGCCAATTGGATGTGTGATTGGTGGGCCAGGCCTCATAATGGAAGGCTCTTTGTTACTGTCACTTTCTTCCACAAATCTTTGTATGTATACTTTTGGCCTATTATAGTGTGTTGTCCTTGGATATATATGTGTATTCCTATCCAATGTGTGTGCAAAGCATGACTGGTGTATACTGAAAAGTGTATGCACTAACATCTGCGACTGTCAGATATGTATGGTCCACTGTTGTTTCCAAACATGGGCTTCATTTCTTTAAGTGTGTGAGGATGCCCAGTATGACCTTTCAGTAGTTTGTTGTCTGACATGGCCTTCATTTCTCTAAGTGTGGGAGGATGCTCAGTATGACCTTCTGCACTGAATGTGTGAATCCATTCCAGGTAGATTGTACTCCAGTGCAGACTTTTGTGTTCTACACCTACAGGTAGTCAACTATTTCTGCAGGATATCTGTAGATAAGTTGACAATATGAGGTCAAAATGGGCAAAGGATAGTGGGTTACTGTAGGTACCTGTGTCTGTGCCACTTCTGCCACATGGTCCTGGTGTTACCAGAGATATTCAGACATATGTACTGTTATACACTGTGATGTTTTATGTAATCAAGTACTGTCAAGTAGACATATTTGCTTGCAGTGATGTCCTGGGAACACAGGGCAACTGCAGCTGTGTCCAGTATTGTGGTCAGCAGACTACATATTCTTGCGCACCCATGCCATTCTGGAGGGGAAGCTGCAGACACTTGCTGCTTGGTCTGTGTAAATATTTCAGCACCTTGGTACAGTGGTGGCAGAGAATCCCATGCTTGTACATCCATCAACGTGACAGTATGGCCATAGCTTGCTGTGACGATACTTCACAGCTGTACAGATTCACACAGGTTACCCAGAGGCAGGGGTCATAATTCTTGGCATTACCCCTACACATTGTGGTTTATGAGCATGTTTGTAGCCAACCATTCTTGTGTTTGCAGCCAGGGATAGTATGTGCACACGGCTGAGTTTCGGACTTCATGCACTCCATGCCACCCATGCTCCCACACCCCCCCTCTATTATTCTATCCTCTTCCATACATTGTGCCAAAAGTCTCTGATATTTTCCCTATAGTTATCACCACATCACAGCAGGTGGTGTTGGTCCATAGTCCATGCAGTGCCACATGGTGGACATGTTACTGTGATTTGTCCAAATGGCCTTGCATTTGGGTTTTGTGGACTGTGTTATGTTGTTATTTGGGATTCCATGACATAACATACATTGGCAGTATGGGTGAGACACAGGCCTTTGGCAGTGGACTGTAGGCCATTTGGTAGTGATGCAGGCCAGCTGTAGCAGGCTGTTGCATTCTGCCAGTCCTACAATCCCAGACTGCAATACAGTATATTCCCCTGGGGTGACAGGGTAGGTGTGCAAGGTGTTCATGCCAATATGGTCTGTCAGTATTGAACCAGTGATGTGGATGCTGGCAGGGTGCTTCTTATAGCTAGGAACACACCTGCATGAGACACCTGGTCTGCATGCTGCATTCTTTTGCTATAAACAGCTGGGGGTCATATTGTACTCATTCCCAACAGCAGGGTTAAGGCCGGGTAGCTACATATGGGTGGTGGTGGGGTGAGCTGGGTGCATGTGTGCTATGGCCACTACTTGCATCTGACGCACAGATATGCATAGGGCATTCCACTTATGCTAGCTTGTGCAATGACATCAGCTGTTTCTCAATACATCATTCCTATGACCTTTGTGGTCGGCCAGTATTTGGCCAGATGACATTGGTATTCCCTACTACAAGCCCAGTTAATGTGCTGCAAATCTGTATGTACAATTCCAAGGGTGTGTCCATTGGACATTTACATATTATACACTATCTGTCTGGGGTACTTCCCCCTGTGCACTGCTTGTATATCTGGGCTGACAGTCATGCCATGTCCATCTTTCAGATGATGACACATATTACTTCCAAACATTTACTATGGCTTACTGCTGGGATGTGTTATTCTGGGAAGCATTGTGTTTGGCACTGCAGTTGTGAGAACTTGGCCCTGTCATCAGCAGTACTGGGAAATGGCCACCAGGACAAATCTCACCATGCATACATACTGACCACTCTCACACAATATACAACACACACCGACCTAACACACACAGCCCTGCATATTGTGCACATGCTACAATCTATCCTGCTACCTTGGCCAGCTGAGGTAGTATGTGCTCCACTGTTATTATACCTACACATACATGTTAATATTTTTCTACATAGGATTGGGGGGCATACCTGTGTGTTGCTATGTGTCTACATAGGACTGGGGGGCACACCTGCTGTTAGTATGCGTCTACATAGGATGGGGGCACACCTGCCTATTATATTTCTATATAGGGTGGGGGAGCATACCTGACTGTTACTACATGTCTACATAGGATTGTGGGGGCACACCTGACTGTTACTACATTTCTACATAGGATTGGGGGGCACCTGACTGTTACTACATTTCTATATTGGATTGGGGGGCACACCTGACTGTTACTAAATTTCTACATAGGAATGGGGGCACACCTGACTGTTACATTTCTATATAGGATTGGGGAGCACACCTGCTGTTACTATGTGTCTACATAGGATTGGGGGGCACACTTGCCTGTTATTACATTTCTACATAGGTGGGGGGAGCACACCTGACTGTTACTACATGTCTACATAGGATTGAGGGGCACATCTGACTTTTACTACATTTCTACATAGAATTGGGGGGGGCACACCTGACTGTAACTACATTTCTACATCAGATTGGGGGGGAACACCTGACTGTTACTACATTTCTACATAGGATGGGGGGGGCTCACCTGACTGTCACTACATTTCTACATAGAATTGGGGGGGGGCACACCTGACTGTTACTATGGGTCTACATAGGAATGGGGGGCACACCCGGCTGTTACTACATTTTTACACAGGATTGGGGGGCACAACTGACTGTTACTACATTTCTACATAGGATTGGGGGAACACATCTGACACTTGTACACATTTGCTATGACTGTACCGGTATGTCAGGTACTCCATTTCATTCTGTATTCTAACCTATCATGCTGACTAGAGGCATATCAGTATACTACAGGTCTTAGGTTTGATTGACCTACATTTCAGTTTCTGATTTCTTACCCTTCAGAACTAACATCCCACTGGCTGATCTGTCATAGTCTGTCTGTGTAGGCCTGTAGGGGGAGGTTACCCATAGCCATCAATCAGAGGCCTTAGCACAGCCTTTGTTTGTGATTGTCTACACCTGTCATGCTGGCTGAGACTGTTGTTGGGTATGTGAGCCTCCCTGACTGGCATGTGTGTGTCATATGGACACACATGTGGCCCAGCACATTTCCTGCAGTGGGTTTTGTCAATTTGTCTAGTACTGGCTACTATGGTGACACCAGTGTTTGATACAGATCTCATGCTGCCACTATAGGTGTCTACTATCTGCTGGCATCCCATTCAGCCAGCTGATTCCCTTGCATGCTCACATCCATACCATAGATACAGGTAACAACACATACTACTCCATTCGGTAATTGGTAGGAAGATTGACTTACCTTGTGGCTGTGCCAGTACTGAGGATGGTGCTGGAAGACTGCCTATGTCGGATGCACATAGTATACTTCCTATACATGGATAGGTACAGGTAGTGTCATGTTTGGCATCCCTTTTACTGTATGTGCGAGTCAGAAAGAGGTGTCATTCCCTGGGTCCCTACTGTGTCAGTGTATGTGCTACGCATTGCCTCTTTGCCAAGGCCAGGACATATTGAGCACACCTCCTTCTGCCTACTGGGGCAGGCTCAGGTTGTTCCTCCTTCGAGTCACTCTGTCCTTGTGCAGGCCTTCGCAATGGTGGGGGCTGTGTGGCCTTGCTCCATGCTGTTCCTGCTGAAGCTGTTTCCACAGAATCATATTGTGTAGCATGGCACATACGATGACAATTTGGGTACATGTAGTTGGTGAGTACTGCAAGGCTCCACCGGATGTGTCCAGGCACGAGAAACGTGACTTGAGCATCCCAAACACATGCTCTATTATGATTCTGGTCTGTGCGTGTGCCTCATTATGGAGTTCTTGTTTGGGTGTGTGTTCATTTCTGATGGGTGTCATCAGCCATGGCTCCAGTGCATAACCAGCATCCCCCACTAGGTGACTGTAAGGGATGTCCCCACTGGCAAGTCGCTGGTACAGCTGCTTCAGATGCCAGGTGTGGGAGTTATGATAGCTTCCAGGTCAGCCAGCACACACATTCATTATAATGCCCTGGGCATCACACATGACCTAGCAGTGGATGGAGGGGAAGCCCTTGCGGTTGATGTAGACCCTACCCTGCTCATCGGTTGGTGCTTTGATGTGTATGTGCGTGCAGTCTATAGTACCTACTACCACAGGGTATTCTGCTATTTGGTGGAAGAGATGCATATTGCTGGCCAATGCCTCACAGGTGTTGGGAAAATATACGTGCTCACCGGCATGTACTGACATGGCATCCAGGAACTGGTGGAGTACCCTGGATGCTGATGCCTGTGAGATCCCCATGATATCCCCAGTTGCCCTTTGGTAGGTACCTGTGGCTAGTGTTCTTAGGCCTACACATACCTTGGTATCCACTGAGATGGGTTCCCCTCTGTTAGTGCTGTGTGTCAGGTGTGGCTGGCACAGCTCAACAATTTTCTGTAGGAGATCCCTGTCCACCTTATACTGCTCCACTATCTCCAGCTCATGTAGCCCCTGGTAGGTTATCGTGGGTCTGTACACTCTTCTCTGTCTCCTCACTGTGGGTTGGTTGACAGCATTCTCATCCTCACCACCCTCAGCCTCTTCCACATGTTGATGTATGATAGCTGCTGCAGCCCCTATCATTTTGTTGCTTTTGTCTGTTAAAATTTTCTCACTTGTATACACTGGTGGTGTAGAGTATGTGGGGAAAAAAAAGAGGGAAAGGTGCTTGCAGAGTTTATATTAGTGTTCTGGGCTGGGCTGGGCTGCTACCTGTGTAATTGGCTTATTCTGATACATTTCACCTGCCAGCTATGCTAGTTTTCCTTGATTACCTTTCTACTGCTGTTTTCCCTTCCCATTGCCTTCCTCTTTAAGCTCGGTGGTGCACCGCCCAAACACAGTGCTCAGATGTTCATTGAGCTGCTATTTCCTGGTTTCTTTTTTTTCCCTTTAAAACATGGCGCATGGAGCGCACACCCACTTAGGCAATGTAAAGAGTGCTAGGCAACCTCAGACACACACCCTTGCTTAGTTCTGCTAAGAAGAGCAAACCTGAGCCACAGGGCTCCAATAAGTTTACAGAATTCTTGACACCCACCCCTAGGATGTCAGTTAACTCTTAGGCTTGAACCATGCTATTCCTGCACTTACACTGTTGGGTGCTGGCTAGCATTGAGGGGACATCTGGGATTCAGTATCATTCCCTTCATTTGCATAGGATTCCCTGCTAATGCATAATTACAGGTCCCACACTGAGCCTTTCCTCTTGGCAACCACTATTCACTGGCCATGTTGTCTGCTGCCTGCCATTGAGCATAATGGCAAAATAGTGATTTTTGCTATTTCAGGTTATTTTTTTATATTTTCGGCCCAATCCTGTTTGCGCGCCACTGCCCTACGCTTAAACAGCCGAAATTGGCTAAAAAAATTAATCTTATTTTTTTTTTTGCCAACTGTTTTCCATGCCAATAGCCATACATTTGGCCATTGGCATGCTTTACACATATTATGCACCCTTTATTTGGAGCTGTCATGGCTCAGTTTGGTAGTTTCCAGAAATGTACTCGGTTACTAACCGAGTACATTTCTGTACACTACACTAGTCCTGAATGGCCGGCTTACAGCTTCCTGGATTGCAAATTCACCTCATTTGCATTGTTTTCACCTGCAAATGGGGTCATTTGCCTACTGGAGCTGTGTCCATGCAGGAATAGTGCAGGAGTGCTTGTGCACGTCCCTGCAGCGTATTCCTGGATTGCACAGCAGCCATATTGCCTCCAGGAGACCCTGCACTATTCCTACACACCGTGCAGGACTTGCTAAATCTGGAAGAGACAAATTGATAAACTGTCTGTAGATTCTAAAAATTTATTCTCAGACACATCAGATTATAGGTATATTTATAGAATCATATACAAAATGGTTTGGCTCCACAAAGACAGTGATAAGTCATCCTAGTAATATCCAGGTAGCCTCAGATATTGGAATAAAATTAGATTATTTTGAAAAAGAACTACTGGAACTGGATCCAAACAAAGCAAAGGGAGGAGATGGAGTTAAAGACCCGAGAACACTTCAGCAAGAACTTATAGTACCATTATATCTAGTATTTATTAGGTCATATAATTATGGGAAGATTCCTCAAGATTGGAGACATATGCTTATTAATCCTGTCTTTAAGGGAATGGTGAGTAGGACAAACCCAGAGTCATTTAGACCCTTAACTCTACTTTCATGATGTGGAAAATAATAGAGAAGGTAATATTGGATGAATTATTGTCATAACTGGATAGGTTGAGACTTGAAACCATATACGAGCATGCATATTTTTAAAATAAATCTATTACCACCTGTAACATGATGTTCTATCACAACATAATAGCAGCTATGAATGAAAAATAAATGTGCTGTGGTATAACTTATATAGATTTGACTTCAATATTTGACAGGATCATACACAAAACACTCTAGGTATCAATGTACTCTTTTTTATCGAATATCTTTTTATTAAGTAATTTTCTTATATAGAATGGAAAATAAAAAGAGTAACAAGTCATAAACATATGAAACAGTTGATGTCACATAGTGTTTAAAATTTAACAAGTTATTTAAACTAGGTATTACACATTTCTACTACAAAATACAAACAAGCTAAGATTACACTTTGGATTACTATGTAGCTATGTTATGTTATGACATAGAACATTGTTATATTATAACAGTTCACTTGTACATTTTGGTTACAAATGAGAGTATAACTGGAGGCACAACATCGGCCTATCTAATGTTAACAGTCTACTCTACTATACTCTATATACATATGTACAAGAATGTCACCTTAGTTAGTGGTGTTAGAACTCTCAACTCAGAGTTGTGTTTACTATGTGTAATTAACATTGTTTGCTATTTATGATAAAATATCAATGAATGCTTTGCAGTAGTTCTGATAATAAGTATGGGTCTTTTGGCTTTTTGTATAAAGCTTCTTAACCAAAATATGTTTTTTTTTTTTTTTTTTGGCCATGTTCTTGTATTCTGACCAGGATAGTTTGGATCTGTCCAACCAGTTTTTTTGCTATATAGAATTTTAATAAGGTACATAGTGTTATTATTATGTATTTGAAGAAACTATTATTCTTGCTTTTGAATATATGCCGTATTGCTGTCTTTCAGGACAAAGTGAATTTTGAATAACCTGATTTGTCTAAGAGAAGTCTTAGTGAGCACCATAGTTTATAAACTGTTTTGCAGCTCCAGAATATGTGGAGGATGACAGCCTCTTTATTATGGCAAAAAAGACAATAGGGTGACTTAGATGGAATGAATTTGTTAAGGTGTACAGGTGTATGATATGCATTATTGAAGATCATGATCTGGGTGTAAATTATTTTTTTATATGGCATCAGTTTCATAGTATTTCTAACAGATAATTTCTTCTGATTGTCTGACGTGATACTACCTTTTCTTTCCCAGAACTTTGAAAACAGTATTGTATTTTGATATTTAATTTTTACTATTAATTTATATGCATATGAGATCATTTTCTTTTTGTATAAATGCAATTATTTGTATTTGTTGCGCTAGTTTGATATCTTGCTCATTTACAATGATATCTTTGGTTATAGTACTAAGTATAAGATTTGTTTAATTATCACCTTATAATTATTGCTTGCTCTAATTAGATTCTTGATGTTTTCAATGAGAGGTTTTGTAGTTTGTAGAAGTCCCATACTGTATAGTTTTTTTTATTAATGGGTGTTTATCTAGGTTTACCATAGAGTTTGCTACTTTTATATCAAGGTTGTTATGAAGTGGTTGTAGGAGAATAAGTTTGCCTTTTAGATTTATTGATATCAGTAATTTCTTAAACATTTCAGATTTATTAATTAAAATTTGGTGAATATTTGTAGTCTTAAGAGTTTCTTGATAAATGAAGGGTATTGTTTTTGGGTTAATTTTAGATGTCATGATGTTTTGGTGGAATAATCTAATCCATATTGGGCACCGTTTATTACCTAATGAGTCATAATTAGCTAATTGCATGATGCGACTAGCATTAATAATTTTGTAGTACAGTTTATAATCAGGAAGGCTTAGACTTCCTTTTTATTTGGGGGGTATTGATTTATTGTAGCTAATTCTTGTACTTTTTGGGTACCATATAAATTTTGCTAGTCAAACTTTTATCTTGTTGAAGAAGATAACTGGAATTTTCATGAAAGTGGCATTCAAATAGTATAGAAGCTTAGGCAGTATGTTCATTTTGACAACTGAGGCTTTTGATAAGGTAGAGAATTTAATCTTTTTCCATTTGTTAATGA
The DNA here is from genome assembly GCF_019279795.1 of Protopterus annectens. Classification (NCBI taxonomy): domain Eukaryota; kingdom Metazoa; phylum Chordata; order Ceratodontiformes; family Protopteridae; genus Protopterus; species Protopterus annectens. The sequence continues at coordinate 439,564,079 of NC_056733.1, forward strand.
TGCCTACTGTATTTGTCCAAGTTTTAGCTATGTTATTATTGAACATATCTGATTGTGTATGGCTGAAAATTATAACTAAATATTTCAGATTATATTGCACTTTAACGTTAGTCTATGGAAAATAAAATTCCTTATATCCCAGGGGGTTGATTGGAAATATAATTGACTTATTGGGATTGATTGCATAATTTGATACTAGAAAAAATTATCAATGGACGATAACATTTTATTTAAATCAGTGTTGGGATACTGAAAGTAGAGATTAAGAGCCTCTGCAAAAGCTGTCTATTTTATTTGGGTTTTAGATACTGAAATAAGGTGATGATATATTCTCTGCATGATTAGTAGTAATAATGCTTCTATGTAGAAATTGCACAGATTTGGTGAGAGTGGGCATCCCTGTCTGATGCCATTAATAATTTGTATTGGGTTAGATGTTTTCTTGATTATATAAAGGGTTGTAGTTGCTTTACAGTATAGCATTTTGATTGTTTTTATGTATTCTTTTGGGAAACCAAATTGAAAAAGTATAAATCGGAGGAATTTTTGACTGACTCTATCAAATATTTTTGTTGCATCCACTGATTAAGCATATTTTGGGGATTTGTCCCTGGCACATAGGTGGGATAGGTCATCTATATATGGTTAGTGTGTTGTCCCATACCTGTCTTTGACTCATAAAGCCTAGCTTTTCAGGGGCAATTATTACTAGAGCTACTTTCTGTATCCTGTGTGCTAAAATTGTTGAAAATATCTTTAAGACTATATTTATCAGAGCTATGGGTCTATAGTTGTTAGGATTTGTGGAGTCTGTATTTGGTTTTGGGATAAGTATTGTTTTAGAGTTGTTCAGATAAAGGTCTGATATTCCAGCTTCTATTATAAAGTTGTATAGCTTTAAAATCATTGGTGTTAGTTGTTGCTTAAAGTTTTTATAAAATTCTGCCATGTACCCATCAGGGTCAGGAGCTTTCCCAGGTTTTAGCCTCTCAATAGCCTTTTGTACTTCCTGTTCTGTTAATGGATTTTTGAGATTATTAGATTATGTTTCATTAATCTGAAGGATTTCTAAGTTATCTGCAAAGGTTTTGAACATGTTGTCATGTATATGATCATGTGGACTGTAAATGATTTGGAATATTTCTTCACAAGCCCCTATTATTTCATTATCTGAGTTAAATATTTTGTCTTTATATTTTATTTCTTGTATTTTACATGTTCCTGACATTTATAAGTCTCACTAACGTTTTGGAGGGGGTCTGAACCCATTGCACATATTAGTGTAGCATTCTTAGTTCTGAAAATGTATATTATTGTGTTATGATCTCATTTAATTATTTTTGTATACTTGCCATTTGTTTCTCAAGAATATCAGTGTGGGGGCGTGGCCAAGGATGAACACAGGATAGCAGCAGATTTCTTCAGCTCCACCAATTTCACTGCACTGACAGGAAATAATTACTTAAAAAATTAATTTATGAAGTAATTTTCTTTCTAAATATGTTTGTTTTATATATTTCTTGAACTATATCTAAAAAAGAAAGGAAATTTTAAAAATATTCCTGTCAGAAATCACCTTGGAAATTTTCTTGTCAGTTTCTCTGTTTGAAATGAGTTCCAGTAAGACAAATTCTCAAGACTCCAGCATCAAGAAAGAACTTCAGTCTCTGATATCTACAATCCAGCAACTTACTGCTAAGATGGATAAACTGGATACTAAAATTGATACCTTCATAGAAAAAACTACAAAACAAATAGACTTGTTACATATAGACTTGCAACAACAGAAGATCCAGATTACAGGCATAGAAGAGACTGTAAATGACATGGAAAATAGAATCCAAGAAGAGGAAATCAACACTGAGTTTTTGCTGAAACAAAATACACATCTACAAACAAAGCTTGATGACCTGGAAAATAGATCTAGGCGTAATAACATCAGGATTTTTGGACTACCAGAAAATATTGAAGGTAACAATATTACTTCTTTTTTAACAACATGGCTCCCTAAAACTTTAGACTTACCAGAAGCATTCTCTTTTGGTATTGAAAGAGCACATAGATCTATAGCTAATATTAACTCTAACAAAAACTATCCTAGATCAGTTATAGTTAGATTTCTATCATCTTTTGATAAAGAGATGGTTCTTAAATCTGCTTGGGCTAAAGCTCCTGTCAAAATTAATGAGACAACTGTGCATTTTGACAATGACTATTCTTCCTTGGTAATAGCTAAAAGAAAAGTTTTTCTGCCACTAATAAGGGAGCTTAAAAAAGCACAGTTTAAAACCTACCTTCTGTTTCCTGCCAAGCTAAAAATCTTCCTTCCTGATGGTCCTAAAATTTTTGATGACTTAGACTCTGCATTACTGTTTATCAAAAAAAAAATAAGATTTTGGATAAAATAGAGGAAATGGAATGGGCTAGTCCTTCATTAAAGAGGTTGGCAACTGAAACTTCGTGGAAGACTTCAGAGAAGAAGAAGAGACTAAAAAACAAATGACTTGTTCCATGCTTTTTTCATTTTTTTTTCTTCTCTTTATTTTTCTTCATTATTAATTTTTTTTAAATATAGTTACTGCATTTCCAGAAAGCCACAAATATTCTGAAAAAAGATTTAATCAAAGTTATTTTCTGTGTGCAAAGAAATGTTTTGTTTCATAATCAGTCAAAATATCTGAGGAACTAATAACAAACTATCATTCAATATGTTTCTCTTTCTGAAAAAGAGAAGTAAGGTTAGTAACTTGATACATTATTTTCTTTTTTTCTCTCCTTTTCTTCTTTTCTTTATTTTAAACAATGTCATTCTATTTAGATTATGTAGTGGGTAAGGGGTGGGGGAGGGTAGGGAGAGAAGTGTAATGAAAATATGATAAATGGAATAATAACTTATTTATTCCTTGTAAAAAAGTTTATATGTTGTTTAAATGCTATTGCTAATTATACTTCCTTGATTATACTGCTTATGCTTGTTTACAAATAATCTGTCATGCTTTAATTAATAATAATCAGAACTATATAATAGTAAATAATATGTTTCATTTCCATCTTTATTAATATAAGCAGCAAGTAATATTCCATTGTAAATACTTTTTATAGCTTCCTTTTACATTTTTTTATTTCTGCTTTATTCTTTTTTATTTTCTACTCTCTTTTTTTCTTTTCTATATTCTTTCTCTTTATTCTCTTTCATATTAATATATTAAAATTCTTATGACCATACAGGCACAATAAATAATAAGATTTGTATACTTCTAAATGAATGTTAGTCACTTGTTTTTAACAAGATTCCCGCCAAAATATTAAGGGAGACAATCTGGGATATGGGTTACCTCGTGAACAGTGTCCTCGAGTTGTTTTAAAAGCTTCAACTCTCAGAATTCACGCAGAGAAGCTGAAAGCAGTCAATTTGAACTTTGACCCCAAAATTCACACTGACACATCGCAGATTCAGGAAGAACACTCTACCAGGAAGTAGAACTGCTGCAAATGCGACTCTGCGATGGAAAATGAACTCTTTAACTTTTAAATATGAGTTATTTTATATAATTACTTAAGTATTTATGTTATAATTTGTAATATATATCAGTTATAATGATTTTAAATGATGCAGTTTCTCATAGTAAGCAAATGTGATATTTTAGAAGGCATAGAAAGTGAAACATTTATACAAGTGTTTTTGAAAGCTTACTTGACTGCAGCATATTAATTTATGTTAAAAACTTATGATTTAAACATTTACATTACTATAATTCATTTCATTTATCTGATTGATAAGCATAAATAACTTTATGACTCTTTTCTGGAAGAAGTTGTCATGTGATGTATTTTAAAGCAGCAGTATAGATATACAAAATACAGATGGCTTTCTTCACAATAATGCAAGTGTTTCTGAGAATCTACATAACTATGCAGTATGATTTATAACAATTTTTATAAATATAATATTTTATTCTACTGACAATAATAAGTATGAGAAAAAAGCTCTGATACAAGTAATTTAAGGTCTTTTGGAAGCTGTTAACTGCATTTACATGACAGAAAATAGATGCATTTTAATATATGTAATGTCTGAACCATATTAGCCAAAGTTATTGAGTTAAATGAACATTAGAACTTATTTTTACAAATTGTGAATACATTAGTATGTAAATATGCCCTTCCTTTTTTTTTCTCTCTCTCTTTTCCTCTCTCACGTCTTTTATTTTTCTCTCTCAACTTGGTTTCTAATATCAAGTTTAATTGAATGCTATTTGAATATAAATGTATTATATTAAATAGATGTATATAGTAGTATGAATAGTTTTTTTTAAAAAAAAGGGTTTCTCTTAGTTTATATGATGCTGTTCTATTAAATGTATAGTTTTGTCTTGCTAGATAATCTAATTGAAAGTTGTTAATTTAAGTTATATATAACTAGTATTAAATTGATAAGGTGGTAGCTGAGGTACTGCTGCTTAGGGTAGGGGGTTAACTTGAGTAGTATGTACTACTCTAAGTTGGAGTTTTTAACTCCAGGCTGGGTGCAAGGTTTAATCCTTACATTATTTTCTCTGGTTCAATGTTATATGTATATAGTTCTGACATCCACAATATATTTTGTAAGCTCATTGTCACTACAAACAAAATTGAATCTTATACAAAATCCCATAAGAGATTCAATAAATACAGCTATATTTAAAGGTACACCTAAAGGAGGAGGTATAACACTACTTATTTTGTTAATTGTTATTTTGATCATAAGTTTCTTATGTTTTAAAAATGCCAAATGACATCTCTAAAAGGAATTTCTTTAAACATTAATGGACTGAATAATCCATGTAAAAGGGCAAGCCTAATAAGATACATTAATTTACATAAGGCTAACTTAGTCTTCCTTCAAGAAACACATCTCTTGAAAAAAGATATTGATAAACTAGCCAGAAACAAATATACAGTATTGGTTAGTTCAGAGCACACTCAGAAAAAAAGAGGAGTGGCTATTTTATGGAATAAAAGTATGCCTATTCCTAAAACTATTAAGTCTTATCAAGATGATAAAGGAATGTTTTGTATGGTTACAATACAAATTAATGGGAAGACTTATACATTAATTAATGTATATTGGATACCTGGCATTGGTATTAATACAGTGAAATACCATCTTGATAAGATCATATCATTCTCTATAGGAGATATTATTTTAGCTGGTGACTTTAATTGTATACTACATGAAAATGACACTACCACTATAGGAAAAAGGAAAATTACATCTAATGCAAAACATTTAAAAGATTTTACTAATTCTTATCATTTAAATGATATTAATAATCAGATAGATTCAAAATCATTACCATACACTTTTTTTTCTAACAGATACAAAACTTATTCAAAAATAGATAGGGTCTTTATTTCTAACCAGATGGTAACAGAATTAATTAATTCTAAAATCATTTCATGTCCTATATCTGATCATAATTCAATTGTTTTTGAGTTCATGATAAAAAATACTCACAATGTTCAGATCAAAAGGATACCAGCATATTTAACTCAACTTAAAGACTATAAAGAATATATACTTTCAGAAGTACAACATTTTTTAGACATAAATAATACTCCTGAAGTCTCCATTGTCTATGTTTGGGATGCCTTAAAAGCATATTTATATGGACAAAGTATCAGATGGTATAATAATAAAAGGAAATCTTGGGATAAATAATTGTTATATGGATAAGAAAGTCATTGAAGAAATAAACAAACTAAATGAGAAATACAAAGAAATTTTAACTCAAAGTTAAAATAACTCTAGAGAAATACAAGTTTTTGTCTTATTCAATAAGCCCCAAATACTTACATAGACTTAAAAATAAAACAAAAAGGTTGAATAAACAAAATCATATCAAAGAAATCTTTTCTCTAAGGAAAAAGAAGAATGTTTCTAGTCTACCAGAAATACTAGATGAATTTAGAAATCACTTTCACAACATTAACCATAATAACATCAACATGGAACCTATAGATAAAATAAAGGAGTTTATAACCACAAACATGAATAAAAAGCTTAATAAACAACAGATTAAACTATTGGATAAAAGTATTTCATATACAGAGGTTGTTACACAAATAAACAAGCTTAAATCAAACAAAGCTCCGGGTAATGATGGTATTATACCAGAGATATATAAAATCCTTTCTAAAAGTACATACTCATTAATACATAAGGTTTTTATTCTGGCCCAAAATGAGCTAATAACTCCCCCATCTTGGCAATATACGTTTATTTCACCAATTTTAAAACCTAATAAAGATCCAACTAGATGTACTTCATATCGACCCATCTCTTTACTTAATGTTGATTATAAAATGTTTATGAGTATTTTTGCTGATAGATTGAAGACAATCATCCCTGGCATAATAGATATAGATCAGACAGGCTTCATTGTAAATAGAAATACTTTTGATAATATAAGGAGAACTCTAACATTAATTGATTTTGCAAATAGGAAAAAGAAAGATTTAACACTTATTAGTCTTGATATAAGTTCAGTATTTGATTCAGTAAGTTGGGACTATCTGTTTACTTTACTGAAGTGCACAAACTTCTCAGATACATTTGTAAATCTAATTGAACATTTATACAAAGGAACTTTGGCTTATATTAAGGTAGGAACATACGTCTCACAAAAAATATCCATTTCTAAAGGTACAAAACAAGGGTGTCCACTCTCTCCACTATTATTCACTTTAATAATGGAGCCTTGGGCTAATTTGATCAGAAACAGTACTGACATAGAGGGTTTTGAAATAGATGAAAATACAACATCTAAAATTCATTTTTTTTGCAGATGATGTACTAATTACATCAGCAGGATCTAATTCTTCTATGCAGTCCCTATTTGATAAAATTATGAATTTTAAAAGTATTTCTGGTTTAATATTCAATGAAGAAAAAACTAAAATACTACCTATATATACACGAAAAAATGTTCTCATTAGTGATTTTACTAAATATGTACCCAATTCAGGTCAGATAACATATTTAGGTATAATATTATCTAAAGATATTAAATCTATTATATATAATAATTATAATACCTGTCTTCTTAATATACAAAATCTTTTCAATTCCTGGAATAATATGTTTTTTACTATGGAAGAGAGACTTACGATTATTAAAATGATAATATTCCCCAAGATTTTATACTTAATACAATCAATAATACTTCCACCTACAAAAATAATTATCAAAAAATTGAATACACTAATGTTAAATTTCCTTTGGGAACCTAATAGACCTAGGATTGCATTAAAAAAACATACTAATAGCTGGTATCAAGGGGGTATTTCTTTTCCAGACTTTAATTTATACACTATCTCTTCTATTATAAAAGTTATTACTTTATTAATAGATCAGTCATATGTTGCAAAATGGAAAGATTACTGAGAGCTAATTAGTATGCACTTCATGAAATTCTCCTTAACACATAAAAATATGATTGTAAATAACTCCATGTTATGGTTACTAAAGGAATTTTGTACTTCACCTATTACACCTAAACATATAGTTAGTTACCCATTAAACATTATTTTAGCTATCGTAACTTTATACTTATGCATCCTAAATATAGGGAATGGAATTTTATTATATTCCCTATAATGTATACTCGGGGTATGCTTTTGTCATCTACTTCTGAAGGAACTCATTTAGCTATAGATAATGATCTAGAGTACTGGTATCAGTTGATATCTGATAATAAAGTTAAAAATCTAGATTTCTTAAAACAAGAATTTGATCTAAGAGAAACTTGCTGGTTAGAGGTTCAGACCTTTAGACAACATCTCATTGATAAAATAGATCTAATGTCTATAACAGTTAAAGAATCTATTCCAACACTGATTGATTACTTGATATTAAATTTACAACATAAAGTCTCTGATAAAGGTAAGCTTTCATACATACATAAAATTATCAGACAAGAAACTTTTTACAGTGTAGATACCTACTGGAATTATTTCACTTCCATTAATGGTGACTCACCAACTCAACAAGATAAACAATATATATTGGAATCTGCCTATAAAACTACATCTTCCATTGTCTGGAGACTTTTTACATGGAAATTTTTACACAGATCTTTCTATACACCTTTGATGATGAATAAAATAAATAATAAAGATAATCTATGTAAAAGATGTAATGTAGAAATTAATGCTGATTGGGCTCATATGTTTTATGACTGTATAAAATTGAAAGAATATTGGAAGTCAATTAATGAATTTTTGCAGGCTCTTTTTACAGATAATTTCATTATTTCTAAATCTCTTATATTACTTAACACACCGGTACCTCAAAGTGTTAAAAAGGTTAAGCTTCCCTTGTTATGGTCTATTCTAGCAGTGGCTAGGAAAATAATAACCAGAAATTGGATTTCAGATACACCTCCTTCGTTCAATGAATTTAAAAATGTTATGAATATAGTGTGCCATATGGAAATGAACACAATAAAGTCTAGAACTACTAGAAAAACATCCTATTATATTGTATGGGATAATTTACAAAACTTGTTAAAAAAATCTTAACTTCAATAGCATGGTATTTTAGTTTAATTAATTGATCTGATTGTAGTGGATGTCTTTGTAAATACTTTGGTTGTTTTGTTGAATGTTATAATCACATCTATTTTAATTACTTGTATAAAATTGTTATGATGTTTTTCTTGTATGTTAAAACAATAAACTTGTTTAAAAAAAAAAAAAAGAATATAAGTGTGATTGTTTTGTAATTCTAGTCCAGTTTGTCTTAGTTTACCTTCTAGGTTACTTTCATTTTCTCTTTTTTGCTTTTTGTAAAATGGTGCTTTTTGAATAAGGGTTCCCATAGCCGTGGCTTTAAAGGCTGACCATTGAATATCCAGAGGAGTATCATTTTTTTGAAAGGTTTTCATTTAATTGAATTAGAAAGTTTATAATTTCTTGCTCCACTTCTTTAATTTTCAGCAAGTTTGAGTTTAAAGTCCAGTTTGAGGTATCAAGGGTGGTATTTCCAGTTTTAGTTTGTGTTATTGTTATATTTATTTTTGAGTGGTCTGACAATGATCTAGGTCCTGAGTTATACTGTACTTCATACATAGCATTGCTTTGAGAAATTAGAAAGATGTCAATTCTTGACCAGATCTTATGGTATGGGAAAAAGGATGTGTATCTATGACTAAGACTGTTTGTGTTGTTAAGTTCTAAGGGATCTGTAAGGCTGAAGTCTTCAATTAATTCTGACAGCAAAGTTGTGGCTTGAGGCAATTGAGTATTATTTTTATTTGATTTATCTTTGGAAGAATTTATTGTTATGTTCCAGTCTCCACCAATTATAAACAAATGGTTGTTGTACTTTAGTAATAAGTTATATATTTCAATTAGAAAATCCAGCTGATAGATGCAAGGACAATATACATTACAGAGTAATAAAGGTTTTTTTCTATGCTGGGTGCGAGCAAGTGAAATAACACCATCTACCTTTTGTATCAATACTATGTTTATTGATGTTTCCTTTAAAATATTTTATAATTATTATAGCTGTCCCTCTTGATGAGGTATTGTCACCTGCTGCTATTATTTGTTGAATCCATTTAGTGTTTTTTTTCTGTGTCCTTGTCCCATTGTTCCATAGTCATGAGAGTTTCCTGCAAGAAAGTTATACCTGACTTCGATTTGTGTATGAGGTGCATAATTAACCTTTTCTTTTTAATGTCTTGTAAGCCATTTATATTCCATGAGTCTATGTTAATCATCTTAGCTGATAATTAATTTGAAAGCCCTTTAACTGAGTTATCTGTGAGTACTATAAGGGGAGTCATTGGCAAAGCATTTTGAATAGTGATCAATATGTGTTGAGAAATAATAACATGAGAAGAGTTGGTGACATAACGCTCTTTCAGAAATTCCTTAGTGCCTAACCACTTCCCATTACCTTCTGAAAGAGAAGGATTAAACCAGTAGGCAAATAATGTATACATCTTCCTAACATTGAAACATTTGAAAATATCTACAGTTTTAACTATCTTACTATAATTATTGCACATTCCAAAGAACATCACGACATTGCTAGGGGAACCGCTACCCAGCCAGCAACTAAAGTTGTAAGTGACATAGGTGTTGCTAACCCAATTAGTCATTGAGGTATCTTGTAGCTTGCAGTGATCATATTTCAGTATAATATAAAACCATGTAATAGGTTCTAAGTGAATAGCTGTGTTCTTTTATCTTAAATCTTCTTTTGAGTAGCTAGAAATTTCAGGAATTAGAGGAAGTCTTCGTATAACAATGAACTCAGTTACTATAGAAAGTAATAGACAATATAGTATGAATGTATGTTATATACTACCATTCTTATAATCAGCCTATACAAGCAGGTAAAATATACCACTATGTGCTTCATATTAAAATGCAACTAGTACATCATATTATTTCGTGACCATCTATAATACTCCGACTTCTATTAAGCCAGTATGAGATAAAAAAAAAAACATTGAATGGGTATACAGTAAGCTTTATTTGCAAGAGTATGGTGGCAGAGTTCCAATGTTGTACTGTTTCTTCTCTTTATGAGCATTCTCATTCTGCAGAGACCACTTTAACCTTAGTTTTTTCTTATTATTCTTGTTTAAATCTTGCTTTCTTCCTTTCCCCTATCTAGACTGTTACTTATTAAGTATAGATTCTTCTTCTATATCAGTCATTAAAAACCTACTGCTAGCTGTTTATGTATAAGTTTACAGTACCTGTGAGATTTTGGGACTAGAAAATTATTCCAGTTCATTAGATGTAGTTGTCTCTCGTTTTTCAGCTTTGCAGTACAGCAGCTTACTTCCTGGATGTCATTCTGCTTGAACTACTAGCCCCTTAGTATATTCACAAAGTTTTTTGTATCTTTTTGGGACTTCTTGGCTGCCGTAGACTTGGTTTCGCTCTGACATCACTGCATAAGTTAGTTCAGATTTGTGATGTGAGGTCAAAGGTCACGAGACTTTGGATGTGATTCAGCTTCCTGGAAAAAGAGCTTTAGAATGTTGCAATGGAAAGGAAAGCTTATGGGGACTTTTTCTTATAATATAAAGGTAAGAAAACTTTAGATACCTCAAAAAAAAGGAATAAAAACATACTAGCAATGCCTGTATTAAGTCGGATTTAGGCCGTTTTGCATTTTAGCTGCATTTTAAATGCTGATAACGAGAGTAAAATTATTACTTATATTTTGCTGTTTATTTTGGAGGGATCTCACTGAATACTTTTAGGAAAGCTGAATTTGCTTCATCTTTACAATTTACTTGGTATTTGGACCCCTTGTATTGGAATTGTAAGGAAGCAGGGTACTTCATTTGAAATTGTATTTTGTTTTTTATTAACTATGCACAAATAGGTGATAGCATTTGTCTCTGTTGCTTGATATCTAAGGATAAGTCCTGTGCAATTGTTATTTTATTTCCTTTCCACATATTTTTTTTTTAGTTTTACCAGCTTGTATAATCATGCTAGCATGAGTAGCATTTAGTATTCTCACATAGACTTGCTGTAGGGCATCAAGAGTTTGTGATTTTCTTCAGGCTCTGTGGAATCTCTCTATTGTAATATTTTGTACTCCAGCATTGTTAACTAAGAATAGCTCAATGATTTCTTTAATTGCATAGGTTCATAGGTAGGTAGGTTCATAGGTAGGTACTAGGCTATTGGCCCAAGGGTCTATGTAAGCCTAGCCAACAAGGTTCCCACCCAAGAAAGTTATTTTCCTGTGCCACTGTCAAGCAGAGACACAGAAGTGATCCCCAGTATGTAAAGGAGCTTGTTCATATGTTTCAGGGACACCTCTAATATGCACATTGTTTCTTCTTGATCTGGCTTTGTAAGTCTATTATTTTGTGTTGGATTTCAAACACTCCCCCGGATTCTCAAAAGCTTGCATGGAGTGCAAGATTGGTGCAGGAGCTCAAGCAGGCAATATGTCTGCTGTGCGATCCAGGAACAGCCTGCAGGGGCATGCACGAGCGCTCCTGCACTAATCCTGCATGGACTAAGCCCTGGTATGCAAATCATCCAATTTGCAGGAGAAATCTATGCAAATGAAGTGATGTTGCAATCCAGAAAGCTTACAACAGTCCATGCAGGACTAGTGCTATCTGCAGAAATGTACTCGGTTAGTAACCGAGTATATTTCTGCAAAATCCAAAACGGAGCTGTGACAGCCCCAAATAAAGGCTGCATAGCATGTAGTAAACATGCCAATGGCCACGTATAAGGCCATTGGCATTGCAAACAAAAAAATAATACAAAAATCAACTTTTATTTTCTTTTAGCCGATTGCGGCTGTTTAAGTGTAGGCCAGCGGCGCGCAAATGGGATTGGGGGGAAAACAATAAAATAAACCTAAAATAATCAGTCTAACTAAAATCACTATTCTGCCATGCAAGTTAATGGCAGGCAGAAGATGACCTGGCCGGTGAGTAGTGGTTGCCAAGGGGGGAGGGTAAGTGTGAGGCATGTAACTATACATTAGCAGGCAATCCTATGCAAATGTGGGGAAGGATAATGAATCTCAGTTTTCCCCAGCATGTGAGTCAGTTCTCAACAGTGTAAGAGTAGGAATAGCTTGGTGCAAGCCTAGGAGGTAGATGACATCATGGGTGTGTGTCTCAGGCATATTCTAAATGGATTGGAGCCCTGTGGCTCTGGTATGCTCCTAACTTAGCACAGCTAAGCTAGGGGGTATGTCTAAACTTGCTTAGCACTCTTTACAAAGCCTAAGCAGGTGTACACACTGCACACCAGGTTTTACAGGAAGAAAAAAGAGGTTAAACCGGGAAATAGCAGCAGTGTGCACATTTGAGCACTCTGTTTTCCCGGCTCGTGCACGGGCTTAAACAGGAAAGCAGTGGTAAGGGAAAACAGCAGTAGGAAGGTAATCAAGCAGAACTATCTTAGCTGGCAGGTGAACTGTATCAGAATCAGCCAATTACATAGGCAGCAAAACAGCCCAGTGCAGAACACTACTATAAACTATGCAAACACCTTCCCCTCTGTTTTTTCCCATACTCTACACCACTGGTGTATACAAGCAGGGAAATTTTAGCAAACAAGCCTACAAAATGAGAAGGGCTGCAGCAGGCAACATAGAACAACATGTGCAAGAGGCTGAGGGTGGTGAGGATGTGAATGCTGCCAACCAACCCACAGTGAGGAGACAGAGAAGAGTGTACACACCCAGGGTAACTTAGCAGGGGCTACATGAGCTGGAGATAGTGGAGCACTATAGAGTGGACAGAGACCTCCTACAGCAAATTGTTGAGCTGTGCCGGCGACACCTGACACACCAAACTGACCAAAGGGAACCCATCCCAGTGGATACCAAGGTATGTGCAGGCCTAGGAATACTAGCCACAGATACCTCCCAATGCTCAGCTGGGGATATCATGAGGATCTCACAGGCAGCAGCATCCAGAGTATTCCACCAGTTCCTGGATGCCATGTCAGCATATGCCAGTGAGCACATATATTTACTTAACACCCATGAGGTGTTGACCAGCAATATGCATCTCTTCCAGCAAATAGCAGATTACCCTGAGGTAGTGGGTGCTATAGACTGCATGCACATATGCATCAAAGCACCACCCGGTGATCATGGTAGGGCCTACACCAACCGCAGGGGCATCCCCTCCATCAACTGCCAGGTTGTATGTGATGCCCAGGGCATTATAATGAATGTGTGTGCTGGCTGCCCTGGAAGCTATGGCGATTCCCACATATGGCATCTGATGCAGCTGTACCATAGATTTGCCATTGGGGACATCCCCTACAGCCACCTAGTGGGGGATGCTGGTTACACACTTGAGCCATGGCTGATGACACCCATCAGGAATGTACCCAACACCTGAACCAGAACACCATAATGAGGCACACGCACAGACTAGACTTATAATAGAGCATGTGCTTGGGATGCTCAGGTCATGGTTCCAGTATCTGAACACATCCTGTGGAGTCTTGCAGTACTCACCAGCTACATGTACCCGAATTGTTATGGTATGTGCTATGCTACACAATATGATCTTGCAGAAACAGCTGCAGCAGGAACAGAATGGGGCAGGGCCAAACAGCCCCCCAACAGTGTCAAGGTCTGCACAGGCATAGATTGACTCTGAGGAGGAACAACCTGAGCCTGCCCCAGTAGGCAGATGGAGGCATGCCCAGTATACCAAGGCTGCGGCAAAGAGACAAGGCATATCACATACACTGACACAGTAGGGACTCAGGGAATGACACCTCTCTCTGACTCGCACATACAGTAAAAGGGATGCCAAACATGACACTACCTGTGCTCAACCATGTATAAGGAGTGCACTATGTGCATGTGACATAGGCAGCCCTCCAGCACCATCCACAAGTTTGGCACACCGTCAAGGTAAGTCAATCAACCTACCAATTGCTGAATGAAGTAGAATGTGTCATTACCTGTATATATGGTATGGGTGTGAACAAGCATGGGAATTGGATGGCTGAATGTTATGGCAGCAGACTGTAGACACCCATAGTGGCACCATGACATCTGTAACACATACTGGAGTCACCATAGTAGCCAGCACTACACAGGGTGACAAAACCCTCTGCAGGAAATGTGCTGAATGACATGTGTGTCCATATGACCTACACATGCCAGTCAGGACAGTTCACATTCCCAGAAACAGTCTCAGCCAGCAGGATAGGTGTAGACAAACCCAAACATAGCCTGTGCCATGGCCTCTGAATGATGGCTATGGTACACCCCCCAGGCCCACACAGACAGACTACAGCAGGGCAGGCAGTGGGATGTTAGTTCTGAAGGGTAGGAGGTCAGACAATAATATGTAGGATGACCAAAGCCACAATTTGTAGTTCACTGGCCTCTAGTCAGCATGATAGTTAACAATACAGAATGAAATGGAGTACCTGACATACCAGTACAGTCATAGCAAATGTTTACAAGTGTCACGTGTGCCACCCACATCCTACATAGTAATGTAATAACAGTCAGGTGTGCCCCCTCAACCCTGTGTAGAAATGTAGAAATAGACTGGTGTGCCACCCATGTACCTATGTAATGACAGTCAGGTATGCCCTCCCGTCATGTGCAGAAATATAGAAATAGTCAGGTGAGCCCCCCACCATATGTAGTAATGTAATAACAGTCAGGTGTGCCCCCAGCGCTGTGTAGAATGTAAAAATAGACTGGAGTGCCACCCCATGTAGCAATGTAATAACAGTCAGGTGTGCCCCCCATCCTGTGTAGAAATGTAGAAATAGTCAGGTGAGCCCCCCACCATACATAGTAATGTAATAACAGACAGGTGTGCCCTCCCCAATCCTGTGTAGAAATGTAGAAATAGACCAGTGTGCCCTCCCCTATGTAGCACTGTAATACAGTCAGGTGTGCCCTCCATCCTGTGTAGAAATGTAGAAATAGTCAGGCGAGCCCCCCCACCATATGTAGTAATGTAATAACGGTCAGGTGTGTCCTCTCCAACCCTGTGTAGAAATGTAGAAATAGACCTGTGTGCCCCCCTATGTAGCAATGTAATAACAGTCCGGTGCGCCCCCAATCCTGTGTAGAAATTTATAAATAATCAGGTGAGCCCCCCACCATACGTAGTAATGTAATAACCGTCAGGTGTGCCCCCCAACCCTGTGTAAAAATGTAGAAATAGACCAGTCTGCCCCCCCCCATGTAGTAATGTAATAAGTCAGGTGTAGACGGCTGAGCCCTTCATCCTATGCAGAAATGTTGGAACAGTCAATGCCAAATGCTTGATGGATACCCTGCAGAAACAGCATGCCACCTGTCGGTGTACAACACCAAGGTCAGCACTGCAGTACAAACTACCTGGACTCAATCCACACATTAAATACAGAAGGCCATACGGGGCATGCTCACACACTTAAACACATGAAGGCCATGTCTGCAAACACTAGTGGACCAGACATATCTGGCAGTTGCAGTTGTTAGTGCAGACACTTGTCAGTATGCACCATGCATGCCTTACACACACAGTGGATAGGAATACAGACATATATGTAAGGACAATACACTATAATAAGCCAAAGGTAGGCATACATAGATGTGTGGAAGAGGGTAACTGTGACAAGGAGCCATCCAGGCCTGTCCTAGCCAGCACATAGCCAAAGGGCCCCAAACACATGAGGTTCAGATGTCACTCATTGCAGATACTAGCCACCAGTATATGTCAGCAGTATGGACTGTTGGTGCACGTGCCAGCTGTGAAACATGACTGTATAAGGAAGTAGTCATCTACCAGCTGTATACACGTACCTGTGAAATATGACCCTGTGTGTGCCCACATGTGGCATGTCACTCTCTAGATAAATGGGTTATGGCCCATGCACACACACTGCCCTCCCCTTAGCCCAACCATGACAAGCCTGCTGAAGTCATCCACTGTGAAATACACCCTTGGGAGAGCTGTAGCACAATAATCTCTGTGGCGTGTACCATAACTTTGTATTGCTGTATTGTGATAAAATAGTTAAGTAGGAGTTCTATTCCCAGATATGGCAACTGTGTAGATAGTGATGCTTTTTAGGGTAGTCGCACTTCCTACAATTCAAATGCAAGGCTGCTGATGTCATCCATCTAGAAATACACTCCTGGGAAATATGCAGCCAAGTAATCTCTACAGTGTGTCCTATAACTGCATACTGTTGTAGTGTCATAAAATTGTTAGGTAGCTGTTCAAATCCCAGAGATGGCAGGTTTGTCTGTCTGTGTAAACAGAAGTGCTTTTTAGGGTAGGCACACTCCCTACAATTCCAATGCTCACCTTTGGCAAGGCTGCTGATGTCATCCACCAAGAAATACACCCCTGGGAAGAATGGAGCCCATTAATCTCTGTAGTGTGTTCTGTAACTGTATACTGCTGTAGTGTGATGTATTAGTTAGGTAGTTGTTCTATTCCCAGACATGGCAAGTGTTTGTGTGTCTGTGTAGAGGGCAACACTTTTTAGGGTAGTTACACTCCCTACAATTCAAATGCTCATCTTTGGCAAGGCTACTGATGTCATCCACCTAGAAATATACCTCTGGGAAGGATGTAGCCCTGTAATCTCTGTAGCATGTCCTATAACTGC
Organism: Protopterus annectens; assembly: GCF_019279795.1. Lineage (NCBI taxonomy): Eukaryota > Metazoa > Chordata > Ceratodontiformes > Protopteridae > Protopterus > Protopterus annectens. The sequence continues at coordinate 439,581,221 of NC_056733.1, forward strand.
ATATTGCTGTAGTGTGATATATTAGTTAGATGCTGTTCCAATCCCAGATGTGGCAAGTGTTTGTCTGTGTAGAAGGTACTGTTTTTTAGGGCAGTCACACTCCCTACAATTCAAATGCACATATTTGGCAGAGCTGCTGATGTCATCCACCTAGAAATGCACCCCTGGGAAAGCTTTAGCCCTGTAATCTCCATAGCACATCCTGTAGCTGCATACTACTGCAGTGTTATAAAATAGTTAGGTAGCTGTTCTAATCCCAGCCATGGCAAGTCTGTGTCTGGGTGTGTAAACAGCAATGTATTTTAGGGTAGTCACACTCCCTACAATTTAAATGCACATCTTTTGCAAGGCTGCTGATGTCATCTGCCTAGAAATACACCCCTGGGAAAGCTGTAGCCCAGTAATCTCTGTAGTGCCTCCTGTAACTGCATACTATTGTAGTGTGATATAGGTGACTGGTTGGGTTCTATACCCACCCATGGTGCTTCTGGATGTTTTGTGTGTATTCCAATGTCTGTGCAGGGAGCAATGCATTTTAGGCTAGTCACACTCATTACATTTCAAATGCCCTCCTTTGGCAAGCCTGCTGATGTCATTCATTGTGAAATACACCTTTGGGGAAAATGATTGCCACCAGTCCACGTGGTGCATCCTACAACAGCTCCATGCTGTAGTGTGATATAGACTTCTGTTAGGTGTTCTATACCCGCACATGGCTGTAGATGCCTTGTGTGTGTGTCACTGTCTGTGTCAAGAGCAGTGCATTTTAGCTTAGCCACAATCACTACAGATTGGATGTCCTACTTTGCCAATCCTGCTGATGTCATCCAATGTGATATGCACCTTTGGGGAAGAGGTACTCCAGTAATCTCCGTAGCATGTACTAATTCTGCATTGTGTAATAAACTAGTTAGGTAGGGTTTCTACTCCCAGATGTGACAGGTGTGTTTGTGTGTAACTCATATCCTGTGCGGAGGTGTGTGTGTGTGTGATACTTGGGCCCAATGTTGAGTGGATTTTGCAAATTTCTTACATGGTGACACTATTATATATCATAATGTCCACCATACAGGGATAACAGATGTGAAATAGCCGAGAGGCTGGGGAGCAAACCCATAGCCATACATGACATGAAGGCCAGACAATCACAGTTAGCAACCCCAGTATTACCAATAGCACACTCTCAACCCATGTACCATACACACACACATGCCTAGGCAACAGTCAATATGTGGTAATACACTGCAATATTGGCCACTGATAGTAACTATGGAGTGATTACAGTGGGCTACAGAGGTCATGTCACCCTGTCCATCTGTCTGGTAGGCATGTACATGCAGACAGTGCACCTTCCCCATGTTCCCCATTGGACACCTGTAACACCTATGTAGCCATCACCTGTGACCCACAAAGGACATACCATGCCTGAAAACATGCCCTGTATGGACAGATACTACTGACACCAGGAAATGCTTTTAGCATGCTATCAATGTAGATGCAGGGTAAACCTGCCATCCATTACCAGTTCCCAACACAGGTGGCCAAGACTGGCACATCTGCTGATAATCTGTGTACACAGCATGGGCCAGACACCCCAGGTACAGTTCCACATATCACTGTACATGCATGTGGGAGGGGTACATATCCCAGACACCATCCATATCATGGAATAAGGAACACATACATGGCAAGTGATGCACAGCATTGGCCACACACAATAGTCACCCAGCTGACTGAATGGGCGATACAATACCCACCTGTGTGGGCAAATGCAGAAACCACAGCCCTGAGCCACAATGCTGACCATCGTCACATGGCCTGATGCCAAGGTATACCCATCATCTAGCCTTGTGTAGCCGTCTGGCACAGTTGCACCACACACCCATGCAGAAATGCATTCATGCATGTCAGTACTGGCACCCTGTGTGTTTGTGTGTGTTGTATGATTCATATGATCACATCCACACTCACTGCAATCCCCACTGGCACACTGAAGCATACTGTCTGATGGCAGACTCCTCCCCATACCCTTTGCTCATATCACCTCTGTATGACCCCTGTGGTGCATGTGATACCTGCACAGTATTGTGTTGTGGCAATCTCACGAGTGATGGGTTGCATTCCAGGCCCCGCCAAGTGTGTCATTGTGTGTGTGTCCCTGTGAGAATGTGGCTGTGTTGTCACTGGCAACTGTACATGCAGACAGGCACGTGTACTGCACCTACCGTATAGCTACCCTATCCCTGTTGCAGATGTCACTCACCATCACATATACATTCTGAGGGCTCCACAGCATGTATCCTATGTGGCACATCCAATAACTGCATATAAATGGGATAGCACAACACAGTCAACAGGGATTTGATACCCTGTGCTGGTAGGTGTGTGACAAAAACATGCTTAGGTTTTACACTCCCTCCCCCACCCTGATGTGTCTTTGCCTCAGTCTGCCTCTCTCAGTCTTTCTCTGGTGTATGTGGAGACCTACATCTGCTTTGTTTAGGCAGCAGCATGTGTATTTTCAGTGAGGTACATAATCAGCTGATGGCATCTGCATGAATTGCAACCCTCCCCTAGCTGATTGCATATGGAACAGCTGTGGTAACTTTCCCCTAGCGAATTGCATGGAAACACACTCCAATATCTAGGAACATCATGTTGGTATTGGCCCTTTTCATTCACTGTGAGCAGGAACTAGATATGTTGCTTGGCAAACAGCATCTCAGATGGATTGGGGATTTACCTCTAATAACATACACTGTGGAAACAGGGTAACACACAGGAGGGGGTTGTGCCTGACCTGACTACAGACTGTAAGTACTGCTATACTTCATGTGGAGTAATGTTGGTTTAACAGTCTGTGTGTGTGTGTGGATATGGCTGTAATACATGTTTTAATACCTGCCATGTCAGTTCTATGTTTATGAGGAATACACATCTGCAGGGTCATCTGCAGACTGGGAAGTGTGTCGTGCCTTGGTTTCATGTGTTACCCACAGAGCATGTATTTATGAACTGCAGAAGGTAGTGTGAGGATTGCAGTCTGTAAATGGTGATAGATGTGACAGTTACTGATGTCATATCCCTCATAGGACATATATTGCAACAAACCCTGTTACAACAGTAAATGTATGAGGTTATGAGGTTATCACAGCAGCATATCAATATTGTACCTGTGTATGTGCTTCCAGCCACAACTCTGTCAACCTTTGTATATATGTCATGCATTAAGAGGTGCATATCTGCTGTACACCATCATTAGTGTCATATCTGATAGCAAGCCATTGAGATATCAGAATGCTACATATGTTATGTACAGTAGGGGTTATATTTGATGACATAACCTGGACATTCTGTTGTCATTTGTACAGTACTGAGGTCTGTGTACCTATAGTGAATGTCAACAATGTGTGCATTGTTAATATGTCTTTAGCCTGTGTATAGACTGTGGTAGTTGTCATTGTTATAGGTCCCGTCTTCTCTGATGTTACATTCTGCTCCACTTTATGTTACTGTATTGGCTTACATGTTTGTAGGGCCATACACACACATGTCCCATACCACAGACAGCCAGCAGACCAAACCGTGGAGCAGCCCAGTATATGTAGGGTTAGTCTGTGAGTGGCACATATGAGGATGGTGTTGAACAGATAGTCCATATACTGTACTGTTATGCTAGCTTACCATATGTGGCTGTGGCTGTGTCCACATTGGTTGTGGCTATGCACTTTCACACAGGTGTATCTTACCCTGTGCTGTGACATGCCTGCCGAACCTGCTATATATGCAGGTACATGTGCATTCCCCCATAGGAGATGTAGGCCATTGTTGAGCCAGTCTGCCTGTAGCCTGCACAGTGCATTGTTAGATGGCTAGCAGCTTAGTGTAATTAGCCAATGAGATGTCATGTGTAGATACTTGCCAGATGTACTGCTGCTGGGCCTCCCTTAACAGTCATGTATGTCAGACAGAGCAGTGGGATGCTGTAAAGATGTATGTCAATATCTAGTGGGTAGTATGTGGCCATGGCACCCCTGTACCAGCGGTTATGTGTCAGGCCAGACAGGGGTTGGTGAATTCATAACCTGTGCTGGCATATGTATACCATTTGTTATGTTTTATACCCATCTGCATGGCTGTTAACATCCACATTATCATGCATCGTACACGTTTTGCACTAAGGGGTTCTGTGTATACCTCTGGACTGTAAAGAGTGTTTCAGAATGTCCACGTGCCAATATCTGTGGTGCAGTCCACAGGGGCATTATGTGCTAGCAGTGGTACTTTACTATGATGTCCTTAGGATGTTTGTCAGTAGGCAATGGCACACATGTGGAAAGCAGATGTGACCTCCCACACAGACCATGTCTGTGAAGACAATCTCAATTACGGCAGCAATAGTCTACTAATATACCTGCTATACATACCTGACATTCACTTGCACTAAGAAGTTGGGAATATAGGGGCTGGGGTAGGGCTACACTCAATGCCCAGGGCATATGGTGAAAATATCTGTACATATAATCATCCAGATATCTATATGTATGATTACACATATACATATTGACATATATAGATGAGTATGTATATGTACATAGATATACATATACACACCCAGATATATACAGAGCAATACATGTCTACAAAAATACAGATAGTGATACATATGCACATACATGTATGGGTATCTACAGATATGTCGACAATAGTAGGCATATTGGAATAGATATGTATGCACATATAGTTATAGATATATATATATATATATATATATATATAGATATATATATATACACACCAACATAACTAGGCATATCTGTACACATAGGATGGTGTGCATACATATATAGCTATATACACATATATCTATATGTACATATACATATACCTATATATACACATATGTCTAGATACATATATATAGATATGTATACATATGTACATATGAAGAGATGTACACATGGCCATATATATATATATATATATATATATATATATATATATATATATATATATATATATATATATATATATGTAGCACTATACAGATGTGTGTACAGACATATGTATGTGTAAACCTGTGTATGTACATGTAGACATCTATACACCTATGATATGTATACAACCATGTACTTGTCATGTGTAAACATCATGGCTGTGTATACCCTCCCACATGTATCCCACTGTATGTATCTGCTATGTGTACATTATGATAAAACATATGTGACGCAACAGTCATATTAATGACAAGGACTACACAATCTAGGAATTAAAGGCAATTGTTCAATACTACTCAATATGTGTAATGACAGCTATATTGGTGAAACAACAGCTGTCTCCACAGTGGTCATGGTGTACTGGTTAAGTGCTGTGACTTCAGTGTAAAGAATCCTGAGTTCAAGACCTGCAAGGGCTGTTCATTTTGTTGCTGGGTAGAACAAGGTCTGTTGGATACAGAGTGGTTAAGGCAGTGTTTGTGCAATGTAAGCCAAACAGGTCAGTATCATGAAATTGCTAGGTAAGGGTCTAGTCCCAGTCTTAGCAAGTAGCAGTGTGCATGTATGTGGATGGGTCTTCATCAGGTTGCAGGGTATACACATCTCATCTCAACAGACCACCTGTCCATGTGGCACAGGAAATACCCGGTATAGTAACTTGTGAAATGTGTTCGATTGCACCCCAGATATGTCACTGCCATGGTGTCAGCACAGTGACATACCCAGCTGTGCAATATGACTACACCTACAACACAATTGCATATAATTTTAGAGACCACAACCAAGCAGTGTTACTAACAGCTAGAGAGCATCATTGCTGGATGGCTACACTACTTGCCAAATATGCCTCACACTCTACTCCCTACACCATGTTACACTGCAGGACTGTAGTACACTGGTGTACAGTCACAGTGCACATCAGAACCATATCAGCCTGTCCCTGCATTGATGGCATGGATGCCAGGGATGGGGCACAGGTATCATCATATGCACAGGGTGTGGTGTTGGTCTGCCAGAGGCTGAGGGTGGGCCATACATTTGACACCATGTGTGTGGCTGAGGGGTGTACTCTGGGGAGCTGGCTGAGGTGATGTGTGTGTAGGTATGAGGTTGCCCTAGATGTGTTTGCATAGTGTGTGGGTATGCATGCACACAGTTCTGCCTTGTGGCTGCCCTACACAGGTGTTTATGGACAGCTTGCAGACCATAGCTGGCAGGGTGTGCAGTTTACTGCCTCTGGCCATGGAGACATGAACTGTGCCTGCCAGGGGTTCCGCAAGCATGTGCAGGTACAGGCATTGAAGTGCTACTTTCACCTGCTGATGACATTTGTCTGCTGGTACCACGTCCCTCCTGGGACTGGCCAGGAGCATGTGCATGTGGCCTGCTGTGGTGAAGACAGCACACACCCCACACAGCTGGGGCTGCTACTGCCACTACAGGAACCCCTTGGTGTCCTAGCATGCCCATGTTGATTGCCAGCTGTTGCTGCCCCATGTCCATGCGGATGTCGCCACATCCCCACCACATGTCGAAGCACAGACACACCACGGCTGATGAGGGCCATCTTCTCATCATGCCATATATCTGCTTGCTCGGTAGAAGCATGGATGTCACCCGACAGTTCATGGAGGTTGTCACTTACAGATGCAAGAGCAGCCCTCTGCAGCCTAAGGCCCTGTCTGGTGTAATGCTCAATACATGCCTGCACCGCCATTACAGCCTGAAACATGCTTCTGCTGGTTGCAGCTATGTCACCTATGCCAGGGGAATGATGGCCAGCAGCCCTACCACAAGCATGCTGTGACATCCCCTTATGTGGCAGCCTGCTGGACGTCTGACTTTGCTCGCTGCAACTGGACACCATAGGCATGGTTACCATACTTTCCTGTGCACTGCCACTGAATGCCAGCTGTTCCTCTGCTATGGCCATGGGTGATGGGGTGTGTATAGGCACTATTACTGTGTGCAGGGGAGGGGTGGCTAAAAGGGGGATGTCAAATGTTGGCGCACTGTCGGCCCCTGACAACCCCACCTGTGCCTCAACATTATCATCATCATCATTATCGGTGTCTGTATGGACACATACATCAGATTGGATGCAGGAGGGACCCTGACCTAACTCGCCACCTGTGGGGGAAAACAATAACCACACTTTAAAACCTTTAAAGCATTGCTAAACAGTATATACACACACACACACACACACACACACACACACACACACACACACACACACACACACACACACACACATACACACACACATTTGCATGTGTTACCCCATCCTGCATCACACTTGTTAATATACACACATTGATACCACTCATTAACATCCGTCCTCTAAATTCCCACACAAGCGGGCACAACACAAGGCCTGTTGCTACATTACCTACCTGACCTGTGTGTAGTGGAGTTATATGGCCTCAGTGCTGTCATTTGGTATGCACCCTCTGTATGGCCAGAATGATGTGCATGGCCCCTATATGTGTGGGCTACTATGTTGTACCCATAATAGCTCCCACTGGTGTGTCATGTGTATGTAATGCTCAGTACATACTGGATATGCTGCTACGCTGACCCATCATGTGTCAGCTGTAATATTTGGATACACTCCCTGGTGTTGACTATTACTTCCCCAATGCATTTGTAGAGCTGCATGCGTGGGTCGTAGGTGACTTCTCTAACTGCAATATTAAGTATGTACCTGGAGTCTACCTTTCTTCTGGATGCCTGTTCCATGCTACAGACCATATTATACTATTTGCTGTCCTGTGAGTACATGACAGGTATTCCTGGTGTGCAATATGGCACTCCATGTCCATGTACTGCATGGTCCCAAAGGGGGGGGTACAGCCATATGAACACCCCACAATCACATGTGTGCATACATGGCCACACACACAAACACACACACATCATACATGCATCTACCTCCCACCACTTCATCAGAGCGACCCTGCAGGCAAACTAACTAACCACCAGGATGCACATACACACACATACAAGTGAGGTTGCACAATGATCGTACACACAGTCCTCCTATTACCCATCTGCCAACATGCAGAACATATGGTACAGAGCAGCATGCAGTTCAGCTATACTCACTCCATGCTAGCAACAGTATACATGTGTATGATGCATGTGCTGTGACTAGGTGATGCCCCTTCTCCTGGATACCACTGCACCCATGTACACAGTATTGCTGTGCACCTGTTCAGCACCATGCCATGTACTGCGCACCACAACTCACAAGTGTACAACCCATTGCGGAATGTGTACTACTGTGTCAGTTATGTCAGCTGTACCTCTCACAGCCCCTATGTGTTTCAGCTACACATACCTGGGATGATATGCGGACTGTTGTCATTTGTGAATGCCTGATGCCTAATTTACAGCTGTCAACATCAACAGATAATGCATGACCTTGCAGAAATGCTTACACTGACAACCATCAGAGCATAATGCGGCTATGGAGGGTGTACACACCTTTATTGATTTTACACACACATCCGTGATCTGCCATGGGACCACAGCACTGCATACCTCAGCAGTACACAAGCCCAGTATGTAACATATGTCCTGTGCTTTCACATGCAGTGTCTACAGATTGTGTTAGGTGTGCAGCTGCTGAACACAATGCATGCACACCATGTGGGCATATGTGTGCACACCCTTAGCATGACAGTTTAGCACACTTCATTATGTGTACTACAGCAGTCACTGCTCATGGCAGGGGTATACCAACATGGGCCTTCTGCAATTGCCAGTGTATGTTCAGCCTATCCTACACATGTCCCCCTAATATGCATGATTGCAAGGTCTATTCATGTGCACAGCCCATGGTGTTCACACAATGCCATCACTATTGCAGTGTGGGTAGGGTTATGGCTGCCACAAGTCCTGAACCTGACTATATGCAGATAGAGCCATTCCTACCATCCTTAGGATCCCTGCTGCAGGGCATTGGTGTTTCATGCTGAGACTCCTCCCTCAGCATTTATGCAAATGCATGACAGGAATCCCTACACATTTGTGTCAGCTTGCAGTGTCCCATACACTGAACACCACATGTTGCAGCCTAGACTCAGCTGATAAAGTGGACTACTGTAATGCCATATGCCATAGTGTATCTCAGCAGCAGTTGGCATTTCCCTACAGGTATATACACTGGTGTTGCACTGTATATGGGTGTTGTTCAGAACATGCCACTACTGTAGGCCATGTCCATCAACAGTATGTTACCCCCTGTGGACACATTCTGCAATGACAGGATGTTAGTAGTCATGCATGTGTGTGACATACCCTTTCAATACCCTATCATGGTCGCCCCTGTGAGACCATGCATTTCACAGCAACAATACATGCACATGTAAAGCATGCATTCATCGTAGATGTGTTAGATGTGTGCATGGAATATACCATCACTATTGCATGTCCAGTGTGTTGGCATGCATCTACACAAGACATACTCACCAGCTACAGGCTACTGCCTTGTTGTTACCCCGGGGGGACCTATATAAGTGGGTGAGAGATGCAATGTCAGTGGCCACACCTGTGGCACTGCTACAGGCTGGGTGCATTACTACCATACATCAACCGTAAATTCCCACAATACTACCACATATGGATATCTGTTTATCACTACAATGCAGCAACACAATATATATATATGTCATGTCAGATATGCATGATCTACATGTACCACTGTGGATATTTACACAACAGTGGTCTACTGATGTGCCCTGTGTCCTTACCTGCATGCTTCTCGGCTGGTGTGTGGGTGACACCCACCTCCATGAATGGGTCCAGTGGTTGATGGTGTTCCAGATAGGCAGGTGCCATGAGGCTGGACAGAAGCTCCTCCAAACGTGTCGAGGAGATGGATGGCATGGCCCCCCCTGTGGTGAGGTGATCCCCCTGGACTGCGGCAGCATGCCAACGGGCATTGCAGGTTGCTGCAATGATGCCAGACCTGCTCATAACTGCTGTTATGCAGAATGACATCATTGACCCTGTGGACTAGATCGTTCCACAAGGTTGTCTGCTCCTGCTGGTCATGGGCTGTCTTGCCAAAGAGAACCTGGTAGTGCTGAACAAGGTGATCAATAATGATCTCATTCTCCTCCGCTGAATACATGGGTAACCTCATGTGTGACATCTTGCCTGAAAGACATGAAGATGGAAACAGGCCTGAGCAACTCATATGGCAAGGTTACCACAGTTCATAATACACATCTCTGTCACCCCTCCACCATATCAGCTTCAACAAACTGTACACACAACTCATTAGGTATGGCTACAGCTTAACTACTGTTTGGACAGATTGTGTATTGTACCATACCTTCTGCTATGTGATTATAGCCATGTCCTCTGTGTGGACACTAACATTGCTGGCCTGTTACAGACTATTCACTTGCATGCCATTGTCAAAGCCACTATGGTTACATATATGCCAGTGGTATGGTTGCTCTGAGACTACTGCACATCTGACAGTGCATTACTGGGGGATCTATGCATGCTGTTGGACATGTACTGGGATTGTGTAGACTATTACTACCAACAAATGTACTATAACAGTGGCACAATAACATGTATATTTTCCATTGGCCAGGTGATCTGCCTCTCCACACCCATCTGACCAGGATACCTGGTGACATCACATGCGTGTGCTAACTTGGGGCCTCCTCTTGTACTGTTACAGCAATACTATCAGGTGGAACCACCCAGGGGATGTTGCCACCCCCCCCACCCTCAGGGCACACACCAACATTTTCCTGTCACATGAGCTCATGTCTAGGTTCTGTTCCATACCAGGCTCCACAGACATGTGAGGGGTGTGCTACATCAGTTTGAGGCACCCAGTACACATTCTCATGGCCAACATGCTCCTACTGCTCAGCCACCAGACCTGGCACCTTCAGGACATGGACTGCTGTTGTGATTGGCAGTTGGTGGGAACCTTGTTCCCATTGTGCCCATATTGGGGACCATGGGGCATACACATCACAGACTACACACACCATCCACGGTGTTTTGCCTACCACATGTGTCACATACCACCCCTGTAGACAAACCCCCATGTGCGTATCTGCCATACTTCTCCATATTCCCATTGCATACTTCACAGACGGGGGCAATGTGGTGCTAAGAAGGGACTAACATATGACATACCCATCCATGGTGCATACACTGCCAGCTGTAGATATCTGTGTGTATTGCTATGTATGCTGCTGCCTCGCACATAGCATACATCACTGTGGTAGCGATATAGGGGACGTCTTTCCATACATATCTGTTTGTGCATGTGTTTGTACATATGTAGACATGTGCATATAGGTATATATCTAAATATGTGTAGATATATGTGAATTCATTTATATGTGCACATATATATGTCTATACATGGGTATATGTATATTTCTGGACATACATGCTGATATACATTTATCCTTATACATTATATATGTAACATATATACAACAACTTATCAATACTCCCACTAGAACCAATAAAATAAACAATAAAGCTTCTACCTTAGACTGGATCCTCACTAATACCCCCCTGCAAACCTACCAAACAGGTATTCTTCCTGACGACCTTAGTGACCACTCACTAACCTATATAATTAGAAACAAAACCAACTTAACCTTACCCACAACCTTTAGAACCCTTCATTCAAAGAAACATTTTAACCCTGATCGGTTTCAAGTTGAACTTTTCCAATGTCATTGGGCCCCACTAAAACATCTCCCACTCAACAAAGCAGTGGAACACTTCAACTCAACATTCTTAGCAATTCTTAATCAACACCCCAAGTCGAACCATTAGAACTAAAACTAAAACTGCTCCCTGGCTAACCACAAATACTAAGCATAAAATCACCCTCAGAAATAAATCTTGGCATAAATGGCGCTCCACCAAAAGTCAAATAGACCACCAAAAGTTTAGAGAGCTTAGAAACAGTACAAAAAAAGCCATTCTTACAGACAAAAGAACTATTACTTTCAACTTCAAAAACTACCAAAAGGAACCCAAAAAATTCTGGTCCAGCATCAATAGTCTGTTGACCCCCGGCCAAATTATTACACCCAACCCTCAGGATTCTGACCCTGATAATCCCACACTAACAGCCAATAACTTTAATTCCTTCTTCACCAATTCTATACAAATTCTAGCCAACCAACTATCTCCTGATACTTCTCAACTACCTCCAAATACCTTAATAAATACCATTCCTCCCTTCAACTACAACCTGTATCTACCTCCTATATACAATCTCTTATCCAAAAACTTAAACCTACCACCTTCTGCTGATAAGCTTCCTGCTGAATTCCTGCAACTAGCAGCAAAGCCATTGCTTACCCTGTCTCTATCTTAATAAACAGATCAATAAAGAAAGTAATTTCCCAGCAATCTGGAAAGTATCACATATCATTCCCTCCATAAAGGAGGCAAATCTTCGACTTCTCCAACTATCGTCCCATAGCACTTTTATCCCCTTAGCTAAAATCATGGAAAAATGCATACATAAACAACTACTCAACCATCTCCTCAATAATAGCCTTCTGGCAGACACTCAGCATGGTTTCAGACCTGCTCACAGTACTACCACAGCTCTTCTCTCCTTCACCAACACAATAAACCTAAACCATAATAACAATAATCTTACATCTTCTCTCTTCATAGACCTATCAAAAGCCTTTGATATGGTAAATCATACACTTCTTCTGCACACACTAAAATCTATTGCCCTGGAGCCCTCTTCCCTAACCTGGTTTTCTTCCTATCTTGAAAATCGTCAGCAAGCCGTACTCTGGAAAAATTCTCTCTGCTCTCCTCCCTATCTCTTTAGGAGTTCCTCAAGGGTCTATCCTAGGCCCACTTTTATTTTCCATCTTTATTAATGACCTTCAATCATCTATACCTAATACTACCTGCATACAATATGCAGATGATTCCACTTTAATTTGCACTGCCTCTTCTCAAACAGAACTCCAGTTTCAAACACAATCAGCCTTCTCAACTGTTGAACAGTGGTTCTCCAATCGCTGTCTACTCCTTAACCCCAAAAAAACTAAATTATTACTCTTCTCACCTACCCGTAAATCGACTTTGTTAAACTTCTGTATTACTGCATCTGATAACACCATAATTTCTCCTGACTCCTCAACTAAACTTCTTGGTGTTACTATTGATAATTATCTTAACTTTGATTGTCACATCAACAACACAATAAAAGCCCTTAATAAAAAGATAGGATCCCTATACAGAATAAAGTCCTTCCTCACACCTGAAACTAAGATAACCCTAGCCCAAACACATCTTATTTCTACCCTTTGTATGCATCTCCTATTTACACTAATCTATCTAAAAGCAACCTTAAGAAACTCACTACATCTTACCACAATATTGCCGCTTTGCCACCACATCACAATTTAGAGCTCACCACTGTCTAAACCTACAACAACTACACTGGCTGGAACTCCTAATAAACTTATTTTTCAACAAATCTTAATTGCACACAAAATTCTATACCAACCTTCTAAAACACCAGCTCTTTCCAAACTCTTGACTCCTATATCAACCTGAAACAACTCGTTCCTCTGACAAATTACTTGTTAATATTACCAAAACTATGAACTCTGCAGGCAACTGCCTTTTTTCTAACTCAGTAGGTAAAGTATGGAATAATCTTCCATCTGATCTGTCCTCTTTGCATACTCTTCCACTATTTAAAAAACAACTTTTAATACATCTTAACAAATTCTGGCTTTGCTCTTGTACCAACCCAGACTAGCCTGTTGGCATCCTTAACTCTATCATAAACTTTTCTTATCCACTTGGATTTTATCTTCTACTTCAACTGATATATTACCCCTATTTATTGTAAATATTACATATCTCTTTTTAGCAAAAAAAAAAAAAAAAAAAAAAAGTTTGTGTATTATCTACCATGGTTCAATACTACCTTTTATATACTTTATGATCTCATACCTTATTATATTGTTTTGCTAGGATTGTTCTGAGAAATTAAAATCTATAATATTTGTATGTTCATTTTTACCTTTGTATAATCACACTTGTACTATGTCTTCTTATGTATTTCCAATATTGTATCTAACCTCAGGAGCTTTTCTCCCCGGGCCTCCACTGAAAATGGACATTAATCCAGCTGGACTAGCCCGGTCAACAAATGTAAAATAAATAATAAATAAATAAATAAACATATGCATACCTATATGTGGGGTACATTCAGACATCAGCTCCACAATCTCACAACACCCTCCTGCACAGCTGCACTGTTCTACCTTGCTACAACACAGACAGGTGCCACATATGGACACGGCCTGACATTAATGGGGTATATGTGGGACCTGTTTGCAGGTAGCCCTATTACACACCTATGGCATTCTGGCATGTTACATTACAGATTCACCTGGGTATCCTGCCAGTTGTGGACTGTGGCTTCCACATGTCCATTATAATGGCATTACTTCCACCACCAGCTATTGGTCACATCATATACATAATCCCCATTACACAACACATTCTATGATGGCTTACTTCCTGTCTGTCAGTACTGACCTGCACAGTTAACAGCTATGGCCCTATACCCACAGGGACAAACACTATTGCCCATAGCAGTTGTTCAGTTGAACATCATCACAACAACACCTGATGGCACATATAGCTCGTTCCACATCATTTATCACATTACGATGGACCAGGTACTACATTTTAATACATGTACATATATTTCACATACCTGTTGTGGGAATGATGTATTATGAATGGCAGCTGCCTAGATGGTTGTGTTTTCAGCTGTTATTATTCCTTAGTTTTTTTTCCGCTTTTTTTTTTTTTTTGCTTGCTTGCTCTCTCTCTCTCTCCAGTGAATGGATTGCGCTGCTTGGGATAGACTGCAGCCTGGCTTTAGTAGGTGATGCACTTGATCAGGTGATGGCCTCTGCACCAATCAGTGTCCTACACTTGTTAACTGCGTGCAGCTTGCTGTGTAGTACTTCCAATTACCACTGTCATGGCAGCCACCTACTATAAATCCTTACATCATGTGGGCGTGGTCCCTTTACCTTTCCTGTGTGATGGACATCCTTCATGTGTGTGGGCTTCAGTGTTACAGACAGCAGGTCACAATACCTCTTCCAGGGGAACCGGCAAACTTAGGCCAGCTACATATTTGTAGGAGGTTCCAGAACTACAGACAGAATGTAAGTAAAGTCGTGTTATGCTTTGTATAGTACTGGTGTTACAGGGTGTGTGTGTACATACTAGTTTACCTTGGAATGCAGTCTGTCTACATAGCTCTCAACTGTGGGCTTATCCTGTTGATGGACAGAGGTGTGCCTATCATGTTTTGTCTGTCCACCACACAGGTCCTGTGTCAGATATTTCACTAGCAGTGTGTGTGTTGAGTGCTATCAGTACATGGCTACATACATTTATGTTTCTAATCTCAATTCTCTGGCTAAGGGTATGCTGCAGACTATCCTGTAACACCAGCAACTTAGTGTATGTCAACAGTTTTCCACATATGGGCCTGTGTTCCAGCCTCTGTTCTCCACCTACATTCCAAGCTTTGCACATAGGACATGCAGTAAGGGGTTGTTCTGTAGTGGGCTGTGTGTAAATTACGCTGCCATTGCTGCCATCAGTCCACTGCTGTTGCATCCCCCACACATAAAGTGGTGCTGGGGCCATATATGTGTGGACTTCAGCTACACAATACATGTGTGCCCTTATGCACTCCAGAGGCCAGTGTATGTAACAGTGGTATATGTCCCTGTAGTATTGAGTCTGGGGGAGGGGTTGCACCATAAATAACCTAGGCTGTTACAAAATGTGGATTATCAGGGGTGAGCTGCCGTAAGGTATCTGGATGTACAGTACCATATACTTCACCTATATTTACATTACTCACATAAATTGGCTTAATGCAGGTCTACTGCCTCCTGCCATACAGACTGTTCTGTTTGTCAGTGTACCTGTGATGGTGTTAGTGATGTCTTGTTCTCTAACAGCTACATCCCATTTGGTCAGCTAAAGTCTTTACCACCTACTGATTGTGTACAGAGTGTAGATAGAGGCTGCTGAACTATACATCTGCATTACTTACTGTTGATTGTTTGGTAACCTGTGACCCTGTCTGTCTTTAATATTTTACGATTTGAAGGCTTTGGCCTGGACAGTAACAGTTGTGGACCTTTCCAGATTACTGTATTAGTATAACTGTTTCACAGTTGCATTATTCTGTTTATATGGATGCCAGTGCCTGAACAGCTATATGACATGGCATATAGAACTGTAATAGTACACAAATAAAGGTTTTCCATTTCTGCAAACCTGTGTGTGGTGTTTTTTTCTATGACCTCTCTGTGGGTATATGCTGCAGGCAATGATTGTAATTTGCATGGGTGGCCCATACAGTGTCCAGTTGTTCAGGTGTAAACTGTAGGCTTAGTGGCTGTTCCATATTGTGTGCACCTTCTACATATGTATCTTACTGTACATATCTCTGTGTGTGTAAATTTCCTATGGGAGCCAGACTGTACTGCATGATATGTTACCAATACCAGCCTGATATCATACAGGTGGGTTGTAGTACTGTTAACATCTTGTGCCCATGTCATGTTAGGTCCTGCTTATGGGATCTGTAACACTTGGTAGTATATTGCAGGGTGGACATGTTTGGCTGTGGTGGGGGGGTATGCCTATTCATACATGATGTATATTGTTTGGGGTGTCTCAACCCCATTATATATATATATTTAGATATGTTGTATCTGTTTAGATATTAATATATTTACACACACACATACATCTAGATGTTGATGTACATTCTCTGCACTGTTGCATGACTGGGCTGGTTGTTATGTTTCTGAATACATCAGGTTTATTTATATCTGACATGGCTTAGTGGTGAATCATGTTGGCTATGGTGTACAGGGTCCTGTGTTTGAGCTTTGCATAGGCTGTTTATTTTGTTGCTGGGCAGAACACAGGCCCTTGGATGCAGAGTGGTTAAGGCACTTTAAAGCAGTTGTAAGCGGGTGTGCACGTGTTTGCACAGTGGTAAACAATGCTAACTTCCAGTTGCAATTTCTTACACTCAGTTAGCTTCTACATTGCTTTACCTGTGTAGGTGTGCTTACCCCCACACAAACGCACTTAAACATGCTTACTACTGCTTATTTGTGCTTAAACCTGCTTACTAGTGCCTTATTCATTATGACACTGACACTTCACATGTGCATTTCCTGCAGTACTCTACTTCATAAATATATGTTATGTAGTGGATTTTGCAACAAAAATATTGGTTATAACGTGCTTTGCCATGTAAAACACACTATATTGCAGTGGGACTCGAACCAGGAATGCCTGCTTATTAGGCAAATGCTCTGCACACTACACTATTGCTGTGCTGCTTCATATGCATATATCTTCTTTGTTATCCTCTTCAGCCTTTTAAGCTGCTTTAACTGTAGCTAAGCGAGGGGCACACCCTTGCACCTACGGTTGTTTGTATTCGGATTTCTAAAAATAATAAAGGGGTTTCTTCATTTAATTTTTATGTGCTATTGCCATTGTACACATGGGGAACTGTTGGCAGGGATATGCGGACACCTATGAGCAGTCCTGTTCATTTCTTACCACTTTCTGCTGTTCTATGTTGCAGGGGAGTGTTTATTCTGAGAGCTCTGCTGTCAGACACACCCCCTGCACTCGTACATGCTCCGTATAAGCCTAGGAGCATGGGCAGCGTGCCTTATTAATATGCATGGCGTGCTTCCGTCCTGCTCCGAAACAGAAGTTTAGTAAATCCGGGGGACTGTTTTTTTCTGTTGAATTATTTCTTCTCCGGATCTCTTCAATTTTATTTTCATTCTTTACAATTTTCTCCTCATTTTTCTCCAGTCGAGTTGCTCTTTGATCTATATTTCTTCCAAAAGTAATTAGTTTTGTAGAAAGAGTGCATTTCTTCTTGTAAAGGAGTTAGAGCTGCCTTTAGTTCTTCCATAAAGAGTGATTGCTCTGTCTTTGTTTTGGCAGCCTGTTTTTGTAAGTGTGTTTGCTGTTTTACAGTTTTTTGTCTCTTTGTACAAACTTCTTTCTCCAGTGAGATTATTTGTGAAAGTCTTGTTTTTATTTATTGAAAGTTTTTATTTCTTTATGTATCTTCTTGTAGTCTATTGTTGAGGCCTGAACTGCTTGCAGATATTCCCCACTCAGCACATGTTGAATCTTGCAGATAATTATATGAATTCTGTATTTTTTTATTTTACAAATCTGCTGAAAGGATGATTTAGTATATAGTATATTTCAATATTCTTTGTTTTTTGATGATTTATCAGAAGTGCTGTAGCCCTGATTGAGTTAGATTGTAGCTTTTTGTCAGGAGCTGACTGAGAAGTGTGCTTCCTAGCTGGTGGCCATCTTCGAATGATGAGGTATCAGTGTACTCTTGATAGGATGGATAGCTGCATGGCTAACACATAGGACATGGCAAGTATAGTACAGCAAATGGACAGGTGAAAAACCTGGTTACAGTCAGGAAGTCCCACAGGGCTCTGACCTAGGCCCTTACTTGTTTAGATCATATGTTACAAACTTAACTTTTTCATCTGAGGTGTTCTACATTCTATATACAGATGACCTGAAATTGGACATGTGTTACAGATAAGACATGTCTGCAAAAAAACTTGACTAAATTGACCATTTGGGCACAAGAGAATAATATGCTAATAAATGCATAAAAGCATATGAGATTTGGGAGACATAAATTGAAATGTGACTATTTAATACAACACACAGTAATTGAAACTGTAGATTTGTTTAAGGACCTGGGTATATAGGTAGAGTTAACTTTGAGTTTTTCTAATCATATCAACCAATTGATTAATAATACTTATATAACTATAGGTGATATAAATTATTTATAAATTCTAGGAAATAAGAAATGATGAAATTGTTGTTTGTTAGTTACATTAGACACACACTTGAGTATGGAATAACAATATGGAAACCCTTATAAGAAAACAAACATGAGTAAACTAGAAGGAGTATAGAAGAAATATACCAAGGGCATCCATGAATGTGAAAATTTAAGTTATTATGAAAGACTAAAATATCTGAACTTGTAGAGTGTCTCATGAATATCTAATAGGAGATCTAATCCAGGTATATATGGCAGTTAGAGTCAATTACCTTTGGGAATGTTTGGGGTTATCAAAAAGTAGTAAACAATCATCAGATAACCTATGTATAAAATTCCATAGGAATGTGAACTGTAATAATTGGTTCTCTGAGAGAACAGCTGATGCATGGAACAGACCACCAAATTACATTAAAACAAGTACTAATTCAGATATTTTTAAGAACAGCCTGGAGACTTTTTTTGGGAACAAGTGTTTTTGGTATATTGGCTGGCTAAAAAGGCATTAATGTCCATGCATGAAATATTTGTATGTATGTAGCAGGTCAGGAAACAGTTCTTGGATAGAAACTCACAGGTGACTTTTCTGGTTTCTGCCCTAACACATTGGCTAATATGCAGACTCACAGACAGAAATTGTCACTACACCTTCCTCAGGTGTATATATGCAAAGATGTATATATATATATATATATATATATATATACACACACACACACACACACACACACACACATATACATGTCAGTGTTTATGTGTGTGTGTGTGTGTGTGTGTGTGTGTGTGTGTGTGTGTGTGTGTGTGTGTGTGTACTTAGATGTGTGTATACTTTCCATACTCCCACATTTACTCCTAAAACACTGAAGTTGCTAGCCAATCCCTTGTCATTTTTATCGCAGTCAGGGCATTAGCTGTCTTGTGGCATACAACTCATCTCTGCTCACAGAATAATACATCAACCTGATAAACCCCCCACCCTTCAACATATATTCCAACTTTATTCTAACACCTGTCCTATGTGATCCTCCAACAAATTTTTATCATAGGATTCCAAATCCAACAATAAGGCTGTTGATTCCTTCTACTATAATTACATATCTAAGATATGGAATACCATCCCTCAGGCTATATTAACCACAATTAACCCATCTCAATACAAAAAACTCATAAAAGATTTCCTCACAGACACTGGCTTTGCTCATGTAACAATCCAGGCTAAATCCATTCCTTACCTACCAACTCTCATATTCTAAACATCACCTCTATGTTCCCTATCTTCTGTACCTACTACCTCTATTCCATCTTATTCCTTTTGAGTATCCAGCTAATCTAATACTTGTATATTAAGTTCATAGGTAGGTACTAGGTTATCGGCCCAAGGGCCTGTGTAAGCCTAGCCAACAAGGTTCCCTGGCTTATGCCACCCAAGAAAATTATTTTCCTGTGCCACTGTCTAGCAGAGACACAGACGTGATCCCCGGGGTGTATTTCCTATTTTCCATCCACTCATCAAGATTTTTCTTGAAGAGTGCTAATGAAGAACTTTGCTTGAAATAGATGGGTATCCTGTTCCAGAGTATGGGAAGTCTCTGGGATTGGAATCTATCCCTCCAGCATGTCCTGTTTAATGTGGTGACAAGGTTTAGGTCCCTAGAGCATGTAGCTCAGATAGATTGGGATTTCTTTAGGTGTAGCATGTCCAACAGCTCTGGATTTGACATATCCTTATATGTTAGGCAGAGATCACCTCGGAGTAGGCGATATACTACAGAGTAAAGCTGGAGTTTTTTGTGGTGGCCAGTGTAGGGCATTTGTTTGAGGCCAGTAATCCTCTTTGTGAGGTAGTTCTGTGGCCTTTCCAGTTGTTGTATATGTCTTGTGAGGTACATTCCAAAAGGGGCATTGTACTCTATAATGGGTCTAATGAGTGTCAAGTAGAGGGGATCAATGACCTCTTTTTTCCTGGATGAGAAACCTTTTGTGAAGAGGTGAGCCACGTACAAGGACTTTCTGACTACTGTGACAATGTGACTATCAAAGGAGAGACTACTGTCCACCTGGTTTCCAAGGTCTCTTATCACACATTCAGTGTTAAGTAGATTGCTGCCTATGTGGTAGTTCATGGGAACAGAGTTATTACCAAAGGGGATGACACTGCACTTTTTGGAATTGAGCTTGAGGCCATGGCTCTGACACCAGGCATCTGTCTCAGTGAGGCCCTTCTGTAGGATGTCCACATCATTTGGAGACTTGACTATGGCTCCTAGTTTGCAGTCATCTGTGAACTTTGTTAGCCAGAGGCCTTCTGTGTTAGCCTGTACTTCAGAAAAGTAGATACCAAACAGGAGAGGTCCCAGGACGGAACCCTGTGGTACTCCACTTGTCACTGCTTTGAAGTCAGATTTGGAGTCAGCAACTTTTACCGTGTGGGTTCTGTCAGTGAGCCATTTGGCAACCCATCTTGTGACATAGGGATTTATATTTAGTTTAGGGAGTTTAGCTATAGTTCCAAAATGGGGGATGGTGTTGAAAGCCCTGGCGAGGTCAAGATAGGCTGTATGAACCACCTTGCCTTCATCTACGGCTTTGGTGACTGCCTCAAAGAAGTCAATCAGGTTCAGGAGGCATGATCTGCCTTTCACAAACCCGAACTGGGTGGGATCCAGAGTTTGGAGGTTACCAATGTCTTTGTTTATGAGTTCTATGATGATACGTTCCATGGCCTTGCAGACCAGGCTTGTCAGGCTAATAGGTCAATAGTTCCTGGGATCAGTGGTGGCTCTCCCTTTGTGGAGTGGGGTAATTGTTGCTGTGTGCCATTCAGTGGGCAAAAAGCCTGATGCGAGGCTATTATTGAACATGGTGCTTAAGTGGGGAGCAAGTTCGTTCTGAAGTTCATGTAAAACGCAGCCTGGGATGTTGTCCAGTCCCATGGATGCTGTGTTTTTGGCTTTAGAGAGTGCAGCTTTTACCTGTGTAGTTGTAATTACAGGGATTCTACATTCTTCCTCTATAGATATGGGGCCTTTAGGGGGTGAGAGGGGGGTAAAGTTAGCACTGTACCTATCTGCAAGGATGTTGGCAATATCATTTGGTTCTGTAATTTTCTTACCTTTGTGCTGTAACTCAGAGCAGATCTGGGTGTTGCTATCGAGATTCTTGACATGACTATAGAATGCTTTGTGGTTGTCCTTGGAATTAGTGGTGATTTTGTTTTCATAGCTAGTTTTGGAGGATCTTATAAGGGATCTCAGCTTCTTACTGAGGCTGACTGGGGAGCTCCTCCACTCATGGAATTTTACTGTCTTTTGCAACAGTTTCTTCCTTCTCTTGTACAGTTTGTTTATGGCAGGGGACCACCAGATTGGCTTCCTTTTTTTGGAGGATAGCATCTTGGTCCTGTTTGGGATAGCATGATCTATGCACTCGTGTAAGTGCTTATAGAGTGCATTTGTGTAGGATTCAGCAGTTGTAACTGTATTGTCCATCTGCATGGGTGTCATGAAGTTCACCACTTCTGTCTTAAGAAGCATGAAGTTGGCTTTGGAGACATTTTTTACTGTGGTTTCCTTAATGGGGGGTGGGGGCGAGATGTGGATATCAAGGGTGATCAGCTTATGGTCGGATCGGACCAACGAGGAGTTGACTTAAGGTGTGGAGCACTGGTCACTCATGTTGGTAATGACTAGGTCTAGGATATTGTTGCCCCTGGTGGGGGGTGTGAATAATTTGATCCAGGTCATTGGAGTTTATGAATTCCAGAAAGCGTTGAGTTAAGGAGTTGGTACACTAGTAGTTTTCCCAGTTAATGGTGGGGTAGTTGAAGTCACACATTATTACGGTGTTTGGTTGAACCATAATATTTTCCAGTACATAAAGAAAAGAGGAGTGGGAATCCTGGGGAATGGTGGGGGATCTGTAGCAAGCTACAATTTGGATTGCAGTTTTGCCCAGAGTTAGTGCACTTGGATAACCTCGGATGCATTATGCTGAGCAACTAGCCTGGAGGTGTGGATATCCTTAATGAATATGGACACACCTATGCCTTTGGTGTTTCGGTCCAGGTTACATGGCCGAAACATGTGGTATGAGTTATAGCCTGGTAGTGCAGGGGTGCTCTCTGGAGCCTTGAACCAGGTCTCAGTCTCTGCACAGATATCAATGCTCTCCATTTTAAGGAGTGCCTTGAATGAGTGCATTTTGAGATTTAGACTTCTAGCATTGAGTAGCGTTACCCTCAGTTTTTGCTTGCCTGTTCCTGTTACGGTGGTGAATTTGTTATTTGAACCTTGCCTAAAAAAGGCACTATAGGGGCAGCTTGCCATTCAGTGATTTTACCTCATTAACTAATGTTTCGTTACATTGTTTATGTTTTTTGAAGTTTGTTAAAATGTTAAATTTTGATTTTGTATTTTGTTGCTGTTGAGTTTTTCTCCCTGGGCCTCCACTGAAAATGGGCTTCTGTGGCTAACAGAAGTAAGTAAGTAAATAAATAAATAACTACAACTGTATTTCTTTATGCATTTCATTAAGATACAACATTAAAGGTCAAAAAGCACAGTCAGCAATTGATCATTTAGCCAAGATAGTTAATTAGTTGCCAACTTATTGCTGATAAGAAATAGCTTTTCTTTAATGGATGATAGTATTCTACAGAATGATTGTTTTTATGTTTCCTTTACGTATTTTTTGGCGTATGTGGGGGTAGAAGACAAGAAGTATTAGTGGAGCAAAGTAACACAAGAAAAATGAAATAGTTTTCTTATTAACTGTTTTGTTAAGATTTAAAACATTTATCTTCAGTAAACCATTATGCTTTTACTTTTTATATGAGATTAACAATGAATATGAACAAAACAAAGGCTTTCTAGAATGTGATATTATCATTATTATTATTATTATTAATTTAAGAAAGCATTGAAAGGCTTCTTTAAAAGCAAATGCTAGTGATTCAGCACATGTTCAATGTCAACTATCAATATGACTGTAATTATTTCTGTCTCCTAAATTGCATTCTTAAATAATTTTTGTGTTTTTCCCAGCAGATTTTCTCACATATTTCTTAATAATATTGTAAATTCCTAACATCTCAAAACTATCAATGGTATGATGTTTTTCTGCTGTTTAGGGAAAGGGATTTGATGGAGTAATTCAGGGTGGAAATGTTCAAGGTTTCAATGCTTCTTTATTTGCTCTGTTAATTACTAAAACATGAAAATTATGTGGGCTGCAGGCTAAGTATACCATAGTAAAAATGTTAATTAAGAACAAGGTCAGGCT
>NC_056733.1:439607951-439752951 GCF_019279795.1 Protopterus annectens
AGATAAAATGATGATTATTATCATCCATTTTTCATATAGAACTGACATTTATAATACAAAGTGACATATTATACATGGTTGTATATAAAGTCATCTTAGTTCTAATATCAAATATAAGCCAGAAACATATTTCAGCAAACAAGAACCACACTGTTTAAAGCGCTATCATGTATTGCACTTCCAAGACTTCAATTCAAAATAGTGCGAGGCTATGGTTTTTAGATCATGAGCCATAGGAGGCAGCTTCAATAAATGCAAAAATGCAGTAATTAAGGCACATATCAATGAGGTGACTCTGGCAGTATTATAAGTAATAAAATTTCTTCTTGGAGATTCAATTATATCCCATAGAATCCAAAAGTACTATTAAGTGATATATTACATTCACAATAGCTTAGAGCAAGCTTGTTCTGTAGAAAGAAATTAAGGCTTCTAATAGTTCAGCATATTCATATCTGGGCATTACAAAATTTACCCTGTAACCCTTTAATCTTTGGAAGTAATGAAACTTCTCTTTTTTTGTTTTGTTGACGCTTAATTGTTTCTGTCCCATGTCACCAATCATCTGTAAATGTTGTCTAAAAGAAATAGTTATTCCGTGGATCCTCAATGTGGAAGAGAGCTGGCCCATTTATTTTTTGATTTGTGCCATTTACCGTGAATGACATTTTGTTAGTACCAACCCCTAGTTAGTTGTGCTTAAACAAGGCAGGACCTTATAAAAGCCTTTCTATGTCCCATCTTGAACCACATCACATTATTTGGCACCTTCTAAAAGGATAATGATTTCATCAACATGATGTGCATATTAATGTCCACATAACTCTACTTCAATGTCATTAATAAATATAACAGCAGTGGATAAAGAATCAATCTCTGAGGCAGAGCTGGCCTTAGCAAAAGAAGATTAATATTTGCCACTCCAAACTCTTCTTGCAAGATTTAGTTGATAAGTTAACTATGGTGCCATGCTTAAGAGCTATGTTGTCTCCAATAGCTGTGGTACAATTCCCTTTTCTGAATTCATGGTATGGTTGTGTCAGAAGATAATATCTACTATGATAGGACAAATGGACATGAATGTCTTTCATGCATTACAATTAGAATCAGGCATTCATTGTTCTATCAGGAATACTGAAAGAACAAAAAAACAGAAAGCAGGCAAAGCTGAGCAGTACCAAAAATGAGAACAGACTATAAACAAGGCCACGCTACACTACCATAGCAGAGAACACTAAACAATACTATGCAAAAATAACACTGCACAAATAAAAGAACAATATTTTAATGAGAAACAAAACATGCACTGGTAAGCGCTTTCATGGTTAATGAAAGACAGCTTCATCAGACCATAAAAACATAGAAAAAAACAGCCGTATAAAACTTAAACAATAACCAATCAGTGTAGAGTAGGACAGTCACATGTCCAAAACTCATTCAGAAAAATGACCCCAATCATAAAAAGATAGCCAATCAGATCAATTTCTTAGACCACGTGCTTTCAATACTGGCTTAATAGATACAGTTTTATTCAAGCCATGAGGCTTATCGGTTTAAAAGTAAATAATCCATTTAAGCTATGATCACTCAGTCTTGTTTTTCAGATCACCTCCTCTCAGACATTCTTTAATAACTTATAAAACAAATAATGTAAACATATGGACCAAACCTGCATCATGTACATGCTTTGCTAAGGACTTAATCAATCTATCATTGCGGATATCACATAAATGTTCAAAGACTATTTTTAAAAGTGTGATTGATCTTACCAGTGTAAAAATCATTGCAGGCACAACACTGAGCAAAATAAATAAAATTTTTCATCTTAAAATCCACATAGAAACTAAAGTTAATAGTAGAAGAAAGATGTGGGTGTACAAAATAAGTCTTAGCACATATATAGACACATGCTGCACATGATCTGCAGGGAAAAGTTCCCTTTCAAATAAAAGAAATAGCGCAATCATTTGAATGTTTATAACATAATTGTCTCTTACGGGATAAATGATTGCGGAACATAAACTTAGGACTTAGACCAACCAAATTCTCAAGAATGTCATCAGCTAGTAGCACCAACCAGTTCTTTCTAAAAATGTCACAGACAACCCTGTTGTTACTAGAATAGATAAAAACAGGTCTAGGTGGAAGGTGATGAAGAGCATCATTAAAAACAAAGCTATTATCTCGTTCTGCAAAAAAAGTTCTAGTGACAGTCTCCCTCAATGGGAGTAACCCATCAACCACATGTCATACCTCATCCTTAGATTAACCACAGTATAGAAATTCATTAGAAACCATGTTAACTGCTTGACGATGTGTTTTTATTTTGGAAGGGGACTGCTGAGGGTATTGCCTCCTTTGTTAATTTTTCACATACTACAATTGGCTTCCTGCATTTTACTATGATTTTCTCTAAAAAAATCTATTAACTTTTTTGATGTTACAATTACCAGAAATTAACTTGGTAATATGGCTATGAGTATTTATAGGAAGCCATGCAAGAAAAATAATTTTTTACATAAAGCAAGCAGGCATCCAAGATGTATTCCTAAGAATATCATTAAAGGGCAATTACTTAGTACTATGTGACTTCATAATAATGATGGTATGGCTATGTAAGCAGTTAACATGCCCCCAGATTCACAAATCCTCCGTGTAAGACATAATAAGTCTTACTTGGAGGCTGAAGTTGAACGGTATGACATCAGTGTGCCATGAATATTCACGAGGGCATGCTGACTCAACTGTAACTCTTACACGGACCGAGTATGAAAGTAGGGGGCGTGTCCGACTGCCAAGCAGTCTAAATGTCCACGCCCCTGCAAGTGTAGTAAAAGCAAAATGTCAACACACAAGAGCGAGTTTGCTGAAATGTACTTGCACCCAACACCACACTCCCTGACACTGTAAACCCCCAAGTGAGCCATGATATAAATAGTAGTTTATTAAAAACCGGTTTCGGCCACGGTTTATCCTGAGAAGGCCAGGATAAACCGTGGCCGAAACCGGTCTGTCTAATAAGCTTTATATGAAGTCTTAGTAGTTTTTAATAAACTACTATTTATATCATGGCTCACTTGTTGCTGGCTTTGTTTTTCACTTTTTTGTTCTGACTTTTGCCGTGCAACTCCCTACGTGCAGGGGAACCTTGTCTTTGATCACTGTAAACCCCCATCACAGTTATAAAAAGTAAAATATTTATTTTTTTTTAAATCCACGATATAGCTGCCCGTATTTGCACATGTGTGCATGGGTGTGCCCATTGCTTAGCAATAGTTAGCAATTCCAACATGGAAGAGCATAAGAAAGAATGTTTATGCAAATCACACCAAATTGTAATAGCGTAATGGTAGACCCTATGCACAAAGAGGATGCATTCACGGTTCGAGTTCCACCACTCCCCTTCTTATTTATGTTTTAAAGCAGTATTTGAAATAATACCAGACATATATATGATGAAAATATTATTAAAAGCATTGAAATGGCCAATGTATCAGTGAACAAAATATATATTTTTAAAGGATCCAGATATATAATAGCCTGCCGTTAAGCAACACTTTACCCAGCTAAACAGAGGTGCCCATAGTTTAATAGCACTTTCCCCAGCTAAGCAGAGGTGCCCATAGTTTAATAGCGCTTTACCCAGCTAAACAGAGTTGCCCATAGTTTAATAGCGCTTTATCCCGCGCAATGTGTTTGCGCAGACGTGCGCACCGCGCCAACCTGGGCACCGTAGGGCACCGGGGAGCAATGTAAAGCTAAGTTGCTTAAACACAGCCACACTCCCTAGCCTGTCTAGACAGTATTAAAATAAAAGAATGACAAGGTTCAAACCCAGGACTCTATGCATCAGAAGCAAAGTACAGAACCACTGAGCCATGACAACATAGGGAAAACATCCACTGTTAACATTCATATACTTCTGAATGATAGTTTAACCATTACTAAGCAGGTCTGCAGTCAGCCGAGAATTTTACAAAATGGCCAATCACAAAAAAGTGTGGGAAATGCGGCATATTTAAACCCCACCGGCGTGAATACACGCCATAACTGATTGTATCTCACATCTGCAGTTAGAATGTCTGGTGTCGGAGAGGGAACATGCTTCCGAGCGCAACGTTGGGGCATCGGGGAGTCCAAATACATGGTTTGGCTCCTTGTCCACCATCACGAGACAAGACTCCTGCAGGGCCAGTTCCAAGGGATAGAGTACAAGGCAGAGGCTTGGAACCAGTTAGCTCGTGACCTTACCAGTGCCACAGGCATTCCTCGGAGTGGAGAGCAGGTCCTTCACCACCATGCAGACCTGAAGAGATGAAAACAGGACCACCTGAACCAGTGGATAAAGGAGGCCCGTGGGATGCGGGATGCCCCACAACTGAGTATGTAACCATGGAATGCAGTATGTAAGAATTGATAATGGAGTATGTATAACGGATAGATATGTCTCAATATCCCTTCATTTACTTTACAGCTGCAGGTGACCGTGCTACGAATCAGCAAGCCTATGCTGATAGGCTGCTAAGGCTGCACCACCAGGCAGGTTAGTGATTATTCTGCATGTATTGCTATATAAAATATGGGAGTGGGCATAAAAGAAAGTGTTGTAGTCCAATAAAACAGCCATAAAATTGCCTGAATAAGTCCTCTGCATGTACTGTCAGTTAAAAATGTCAGAGAGGCAGAAAAAGAGTGTAGTAACCCATTAAGAAAGGTAACATATGTCTGGAATAATATCTCTGCAGGCACTGTCATATAACATAAGTGAGTGAGCCTGAAAAAAGATTGTTCTAACCTATTAATAAAGGTATAATATGTCTTGAACATGTCTGCCATATACACTGTTAAAACAAATAAAGGAGTGAGCCTGTGGAAAAATGTGTAATGTCATTAATAAAGGTCTAAAACCCAGAGTGTGTCTGTGTCACAGAGTCTGAAATGTTGTTGTACCCTTGCATTATACAAACAGTACTGTTTGAAAAGGTGCTGGCAACCCAGAGTTATGCAGTCCCATATAAAGTGGGTGATGGAAGTGCTAGTAGCTGTGAAACATATATACAGTCCACAATAGTCAGTTATTGGCTGGCATGAATAAGTAAACCTGGCACACGTGTAGCATGTAATTTTTCCCCAGAAATGTGAGTGTGTGTCAAGAAATACAGGGTTCTGTACAAATCGAAGTGAAAATGTCATGTGAAAATATCCCAGATATGTAGATAAAGAAATATAAATGCAATCAAGAAATATGTAGCAGTAACATCTGCATCCTGGACAGTTAGTATGTCAGATATAGGTCAGGCATATATTGAACTAGCCAAACCCATGACACAACCTAATGTATGGTGGCAAGTGTAATAATACAGGTAGGGGATATACACTTGCAGTCACTAGGAATGTAGTGTAGACTAAAAGGTCATTATAAGATGTTAACCAAGGTTTTTTCTACACCCTACTGTATGTGCATAAACCATGCAATTCCACACCTCAATGGGTATGTGTAATCTTAAATATTTGTTGGGACATATGTCCTATTGTTCTATAAATATTTGCATTCATGTTGCTGTATGTGCCCTGTTTAAACACCACAATCATGGTGGTCTGTTGCTACCAAACATCCCTGCATGCTGTTGGAATAACCACTGTGGTTCAATATATGCATGAGTTATGCTTGCTGTTCAACTGTTGTACCCTTGGTGTGTTGGGTTAAATGGAATATTACTGCATGCTGTTACAACTAATCTGGAATGCTGTTTTGCTTATGTTGTAATTAAACACACCTAATCACAGAACGTATGGGAAGGCCAGTCCCAGCGGACCTACCTGTCCCTCCTCAGCCGGCGAGTGCACCTGGCACAAGCAGGTCTGGTGCCCAGCCCGGGCTCCACTCCTCCGTTGGTCCTGTGCCACCTTCGGGTGGAAGGGCTGCAGGGAATGGTGCTCGTCCCCCCTGTGCAAGCGTGGGCAGAGAAGGGCCACCTGTCACCCTTTGAAGGGTCCAGGCTGTGGTGCGTAGGGAGATTCAGCGTTCAGTCGCTGATCCCCTACCCCAGCTTGAGGCGAGAGTGGTGCATCTCTCGGGTAAGCCTGCCCATCCTACTCAGCCCCCAGCACAGCCACCCTCGGGGCTGTGAAGGTGCAGTGGTGATTGCCCATGGGTGGGGATCTCAGTTCCACTGTTACCATTTATGGGCTCATGGGCTTGCGATTTCCAAATAACCTTCCCCATCAATTGTGTTCACCCACCCCATGTGTCAAATTCTGCCCCTGTATGCGTCTTGTTTGTCTTGTCTGTTTACCTCCCCAGCCTACCTCCACAAATATACCTACATCCCCTACCTCACATTCCACTCTCACCTGAAAAAAAAATTAAAAAAAGGGCAATCTGTTCCCACAAAAACATTACGCCCCATACATAGCTGCCCATTTCACACACATGTCCACCGGACATGTAAACTGATAATTATAATTGGCAGTACAACATATGCTGTTGTCCTCACCCCTCTCTCAGGGGTGGAAGGTTGCAAATTTCATACCAAATTACGAACATATGCACAGCTGTTGCTGGTAAAGAAATGGGCAGCTATGGGCTTTCCCTACACCCTTCCTGCACATCCCAGCTGGTTTCCCTACTGTCTTTCCCTCTTTGTGCCCCCTTTTTCACCACTTTCTTATCTCCCCATTTTCTTTTCTTTCAAAGAAATTAGCACGGGGGGTAGTGGGAGTAAGCACTTTTAAGCAGTAGTTAGCGGGGGTGCGCGAGTGTGAGCTTGTGTGCGCTTAGCTAAGCATCGCTAAGCATAGTGCAAATCCACGCAAACCCACTTACAACTGCTTAAAAGTGCCTTAGTCACTCTGTATGACAGGGCCCTTGTATTTCTCAGCAGCAAAATAAAATACACCTGTCAGTCTCGAACCCCAGACCTTGGGCTCACCAGTCTGCATGAAGTACCACTACACCACAGCAGATATACAATAACTTTGCGCTGAAATAAATATATCATGCATTACAATGAGTGAATGTAAAGGGAGAATAGGAATGGCATAACACAAATCATGTTCTGTGGCCCTTAACCAGCAAGTGTTGTGGAATTGCATGACATGACTGTGAAAAGAGAACCAGCCATGCTAATAGGGAATAATGTTACAGTAGCACCTTACAAACCCTACACAGTATCAAAGCAGGATAAACACTGGCATATTTGAATAGGTCAGAGGCCAGACCTCTTGACTGTGTCTGGTTTACAGGGATGTCCCTGATTTGCAAACAAATGTTAGCTGTGCCCCTCAGACTCCCTGTGAAATGTAGTAGCAGTAGGCAGAAAGGTGGGGAATCCCACTTAATGATAAATGTCAATAAGTGAGAGTAGACACTGCTTGCATGTCAGAAAAGGTGTAGTAATACATATGCTCAGAATCCCCCAAAGTCACAACTGCAAAATATCTGAAATATATCACAGGTGTATCCCACTGATATGTACCTTTCCCTGAGGCTGTTCAAATATATACCTGAGAGTATCTGAGGCCTGGAAGAGTCAGAAACACACAGGCATATCAGCCTGTCTGCTGTTACACACTCTGCGAATAGCTGTATAATGAATTCCACAAGCATGCCCTTATGTAGGAGTACAACACAGAAATATCAAAGGATGTAGCCATGTACTGCCAGCAACCACCTGTGACAATGCCATTGTTCAGGTGCTGAAAAGACTGGTGTGGTGCACAGTCAATGAATACTAGGCTAACCTCTGTCTACCATCTGGATATGTCCACAGGTGGGAGCTAGTCATACAGATTACTAGCCTTTATAGACTTACAGGTACACAGCAACTCTGCATGTTCAGCAAGATAAACATCACACGAGAATAAATAATGCACTCTGCAGTTTTGCACCCCTACCCAAAGGTAATATATACCCGTGTAGTCAGGCACAACCAAGGGTGTAGGTAGGCAGACACAGTAGTGAAATATGTCCAGTTGTCCTGAGCAGACTGAGCTAATGTCAACACAAACAAACCACAAACTGTTCAGAAGTGAGTAACATACTAATGACAGTATAGCAGTTCACAAACAGTGCATGTGCCTGATATTCATAATTGGTAGTACAACATTCTTAGTTGCCCTCACCCCTCTGTCAGGGGTGGAAGGTTTCAAATATCCCTCCTAATGTATTGCATATGCACAGCTGTTGCTTGTAAAGAAATGGGCAGCTATGGACCTTCTCCACACCCATCCTGTACATCCCGAGCTGGTTTCCCTACTGTCTTCCCCTCTTTGTGCACCCTTTATCACCACATTCCTATCTTCCTATTTACTTTTCTGTCAAAGAAATGAGCACAGGGGTTAGCGGGAGTGAGCACTTGTAAATAGTTGTAAGCGGGTTTGCACCAGTGTGCGCATGTGTGCGCTTAGCTTAGCATTGCTAAGATATGATAAGCTAAGCCAAGCTTAGCTTAGTCTTGCTAAAATAAAATAAGCTAAGCATTGCGCAAATCCACACAAACGTGCTTACAACTGCTTAAAAGTGCCTTAGTCACTCTGTATGACAGGGCCCTTGTACTGCTCAGCAGCAAAATAAAATAACTTAGTAAGTCTCAAACCCCACACCTTGTACTCACTAGTCTGCATGACGTACCACTAAGCCACAGCAGATATACAATAACTTGGTGCTGAAAGAAATATAACATGCATTACAATGAGTGAAAGTAAAGGGAAAATAGGAAAGCCATAGGAATACATTGCAATAACTACTGTTGTATGCCAGTTAATTCTTTAATTCGAAAAGAAAGTACATACACCCATGTATCCAGTGTTAGCATTAGGAGGTGTGAGTAAACCTACACACTCAGAAGAGTGTACTGGAAGAAGCAACAGACAGGTTTCAGTACAACATGCATTTCACTGGCTACAACCCAGCTTCAGATATGAGACATATACCAACCTTCTGACTGAGACAACAGTGTCCACAGCAAACAAGCATGGTCCCCACATTGCAAAACTGAAAGGGTTACGCCTACCTAACCTATCGTTTTATTGCAGTGTCCTGAAATCACAGTGAGAACTGCAATTACCACACAGCAGGCTGCATGCAATTACTAAATGGTGGGCACCAATTGGTGCAGAGGCCATCTCATGCACATGTGCAGATACCTAGAATAGCAGCCTGTATCTGCTGTCCACACATGCAATAATATCATTGCAACAACTGGGAGAGAGAGAGAGCATGAGCGAGAGAGACAGACAGAGACAGACAGAGACAGACAGATGGATACAAACAGGCAGTAGGAGACAGACACTGAAAACAAACAGCAACACACAGAGGAAACCAAAACCAAAAAAAAAATTATAAAATACAACACATACAATAGATGGAGGTGAGGAATACAAAGGTAAGGTATGTAACAGATATGTATTTGCTGACATCCGAAAGATGTGTCTGAAGGGTACTCTACATACTGTGAATCATCCATATGTGGCAGCAGTCCATATCTATATGTACATGCACATTTGCATAGGGCAAGGGACATACTGCAATTGTTAGTGAAGGCTGGACATATGTATGTCGTTGAAGGCTGCTATGTGCACATATGTATGTAGGTTGTAGTGTGTGGCATTGCAGACAGCAAGCAGTGCTCGTATATGTCATGTGGTGATTAAACGCTGTGGGACTGAGCTACAGGCAGTGAGGCCTGCTACAGCTATATGGCCTGAGTACAGTAGAATGCATTCTGCACAACATTGTGCAATAGTATTACATAACTGTATGTCTCACAACTGTTGTATAATTGACATCCCCACCATTAAAGGTGGGCAGTATATGTGCCAATATGTGCAGCTATATGTACAGCAATGGATGTTTAGATGTATGTGCATATATACATGTGTATATATATATATATATATATATATATATATATATATATATATATATATATATATATATATATATATATATATATATATATATATATATATATATATATATATATATATATATAAATATAGATATATAGAAGCATAGATATATAGATCTATATATAGATATATACATATATACATATATACATATAAAGATAGACATAGATATATGTGTGTGTATATATATATATATATATATATATATATATATATATATATATATATATAGATATAGATATATATGGATATATATGGATAAATATAGATATATATCGATATATATGGATATGTATGGATATGTATAGATATGGATAAATATGGATAGATATGTGTATATGTGTATATATATATATATATATATATATATATATATATATATATATATATATATATATATATCGAGAGAGAGAGAGAGAGACACGGGGTCATATGTACTGCAACAGGTGCCTGTTGTCCCAGGCATGAACTGAACACCAGTGTTGATACTGCAGTGCCATACCCCATTCCAAAACACCTTACGTAGTAACTGTCACATAGGTGGTAGCCTGCTTAACACTGAAGGTGTCAGAAGGGTACACAGGACACAGGTGGACAGTAGGCTCCCTTATGATAATCACAGTGCCGCAGTAGTCATGTAATCTGTCTACATGGTACGTGTTATCACAAAAGGTGTGTCATCTAGGGAAATATAGGTCGGTGTTCCCCTCTACTCATCACAATGCCCCATGTGGTATGTACCTCACATGACAACTACAGCAAGTGGAAAGGCCACAGAAATACCTAACAAAGAGTAATACTGCCCTCAAACGCATGCCTTATGCAGACTGACTCACAAAACCACCGCTAGAGTGCATTGCATACCGCCCACCCAGAGGTTACTACTGCAGGACATACAGAGGTATGTCACACCCATAGCAGTCAGCCAATCACCATGACAACACCTCACAATCCCTCCGGGCTACATGACCTAGGGCCCTAATCCTTGTCACCTCACTAAACAGCACATGCTGGAGGTACAGGTTCCTATCCACAAATATGCCATACTCTGGACTAAACCACCCAGCATTAACAAACAAGACTCCTCATTAACAGATGTCATACATACCCCTGATGATCGTTCTGTAGATAGGTAATGTGCCCTGGGAGTCACCTCTGTGTATCCGGTTGACAGGAGCAAGTGAAATCACATTACATGTGTGTCAAAGGGCAGGGTAGCATATGGCTAGGCTGCTCTAGGTCCTAGGGCCAATAGTGTATTACCTACCTATGACACAATGCACACACACATGTACTCAGTGCAATACCTGATATGTGAGGTGGAATGAGTGTGACAGTGACTGTGTGCAAGGTTTGTAAAGGTGTGATAGCTTAGTGTGAGGTTGTGTCTGTCATGGTAGTTTGTGTCCTAGGTGTGAGGCCAGAGAAAGATGTGTCAGTTATTGGGATGCAGACATAGTAGGATGGCATATGTTGTGATGTAGTTCCTTGTGTATGACTGTGTTGTCCCATTGTAGGCTGAAGCAATACATGTATGCTCAATAAGTGGTACTGCTGGTGAATCCAGCTCACATATGAACTGTAGTACTACCTGAAGCTGTAGGCCTAAACAGCACAGTATGGTGTATGTTCACAGTCCCTGGTAACACTGTCTTGTGTGTTTCCTGTAGTCTGCACAGATTACATACCTCAGGCATAGGTATCTGTAAGTAGGAGCACACAGTACTATAAGGTACACAGCTAATGCTCATCTGTGTTGGCATACATCTGTGTGTTGTATGTATGTCTGATGAGTGTATAATGATGCCTGTACCATGCCCGCAATCACATGTGTGTTACAGGGTATGTGTGTGTAACTAGCAACATGTATACTCTGTTACAGCAGTATGCTAACTATATTAACAACCGTGCACATATGTTAGGTAGGGGTATGGCATCAAAGACTAGGGTGGTTTACTGGTAATACTGTAAATGTACATTAAATTCATTGCAATGGATGACATATTCCTTCATGCATTAGCTTTATATATACCCCCGGGGCGAGGTTGTGCATTGTATCCCAAACAGTGTGCCGAATACTGGTGTATACTGGTTTGTTATATGGAGTGTGGCAGGCACTGCCAGCTAGTTGTGGGCTGAGCACTGATATGTGGTATTGAACGTGTGTATCCTCTGATAGACAGATGCTATATATGGCAGTTAAGTGATATCTGTACTTCATAATGTTAAGTGTGCCACATGACTTGCTCACACATATCGTTTAATTGTCTTCCAGGGTTATGGCTCATTAACGTAATCCATCGTATACAGCTGCGGAGGAGCAGGAAATTCAGAACAGCCTAGTGCAGCACTATAACCTGCTTTTTTCCAGGGCCAGCCAGCACCAGCATGAGCGTACTGCACTGTGGCAAGACCTTGTTCGCCGGGTAAATGACATAGGCATGCATAACTGGACATATGAGCAGGTACGCCATCACTGCAGTGATTTAATTAGACATGCCCGGCAACGTGTGTCTGATATCCATAGGCAACAGCTTGCCACAGGTGGTGGGGCGGCCATACATCCCCCCCTCACCAGAGTGGATGAGCTGCTCCTAAGCGTGATGGCTCCTGGCCTACAGCAGCAACAGCATCACACATGTGTCATCATGGAGGTGGGAGCCACCCAGCAGGATGACATGGAGAGTGCAGGTAATATGCCCTAGCTGTAGACTACCGTTACCTGTATTGTTAGAATATGCATATGTGAGATGTGTTCTGTGTGTTTAGCAGTTGTGCTGCCTATCGTGTGCATTACTGATATTTGGAATAGTATCCATACACCTGTGACTGTTGACTGCTGTTCCACTGTAGTTTAGCACACTCACAGTAGCAATGACACAGTTGTGGCCATTGACAAGCTGTGTCATATTCTTGTAGGTCCCTCTGGTGTGACAGCAGGGCAGACAATACATGCTGGTGAGT
The DNA here is from genome assembly GCF_019279795.1 of Protopterus annectens. Taxonomy (NCBI): domain Eukaryota; kingdom Metazoa; phylum Chordata; order Ceratodontiformes; family Protopteridae; genus Protopterus; species Protopterus annectens. Next base: position 439,620,828 of record NC_056733.1, read on the forward strand.
GTGTTAACACTTTAATATTGGTAATGAAATGTGCATGTCATAGTTGAGGTGTAGGCCATGTACACGTAACACACCTACACATAATGCATGCTGTGCATGTTTGCAGTGAGACATCAATCATCTCAGTAAAGTCAGTAGCTGCCTCAATCACATGCAATGCACAGTGCAGCAGACACAATTGTGGCAACACTGTACTGCACATTGGATATGTGTAGTTGCTACAACTGTACACAACAGAACATGTTTATCATACGCAGTACACGAAACATGCTACATTTGGCATTACCACACACCCACTGTAAAGTCACACTTCAGTATCCCACATGTCATGCACACACACACACATGATGCACCTCAGGGGTAGAGGCCTATCATGGGGCTGTGCAACACTCTACAACACATAACACAGTCATGTTAGGCAATGCTCCCTATTGGGCACCTCACACACCCATGTACAAGGTGGCTGTGTAATTGTGAACATAGCCACGGCACTGCAGTTCAGGTACAGCATGCTAGGCGGTGGTCTTGCACACATTAGTAGCCATGAGTGACCACAAGATGCATGTTGATGATGGCATAGGGTACTACACCCCATCCAGTTACAGTGACCACAGTACTACTCATAGCAGTCACTGCTTTGCACCTCAATGTTGTGTGTGTGCAAACATATGCACCTATACACAATATGCATAGCATGTTGTGTGTGTGCTTATATATGCCGGTATACACAATATGCACAGCAGTTGCCATCCAAACAAAGTGTCACATATATGTCCTGGAATGCTAGTGGGTGTATAGGTCACTTGACACACATTGAGTATGTGTGGTGTTTAATGTTGCAGTCGTGTAGCATGCCATGCCATGTCTGGCACCGATATATCTGTAATATGTCCCATACTCACCATAACCACTGTACACTGGTCATGTCGAGCATTGGGGTTCCTTCACATCAACATGCACCACACATCCCATGTGTGTACATAGCATGCATGTGCTACACCTGTGCTGACTATTATCTGCTATGGACACATACACTGTACTCAGACATGGATATCTATGTGTCACACAGATAACACATGCAGCCATGGCATGTATACTTATGAGTGATGGTGCACAGGGCATTGCAGAGCTGATAATACCTGCACAGCAATGTTGTGTCCATGTACACATTGTGTTCCAGGGTGTAGCCAATCACTGAACAACTACACAGTTGCATCAAAGCCATGTATACTGCCATTAAATAGGGGCATCTATACTTGCACTGCATGGGCTTGTGCAACACATATTCTGCATGCTGACATGTGTGTGGTGGCTGTTTACCTTGTGATACTGACACCCACCTTCACCCACTATAGAGTATGTTTTGGATTGCTGGTGTGTGTGTGTGTGTGTGTGTGTGTGTGTGTGTGTGTGTGTGTGTGTGTGTGTGTGTGTATGTGCTGTAGTAAGGAGTGTATTAGTGTTCATGTGTTCATGTGTGCACGTGTTCATGTTTGCACGTGTTCATGTGTGCATGTGTGCATGTGTATATGTGTATGCGTGCATGTTTGCACGTGTTCATGTGTGCAAGTGTTCCTGTGTGCATGTGTTCATGTGTGCACATGTTCATGTGTTCATGTGTGCATGTGTGCATTTGTGCTTGTGTAAACCATAAAGTGTGTTTCCTGTCTTCCTCTCACAGGTGCTGAGTTAGGGCTGGCCACAAGCAGCAGGGAATCTGAAGCCAATGCCATGAATAGTGGTGATGATGAGACATGTAATTTGGCACAGGAAGGTTTGACAGAGTCTGTCGTTGGTCCGCCAGTCGACAGTACACAGTGTTCAACCCCATCTATGGGCACACACATACTGTCAATACATCCCTCACCACCAATGGCCATAGGTGAGGGACAGCATACAGTTGGCATTGACCAGGAGAGTGTGGTACCCATGACACTTGCATCCCCTCACAGCAGCCATAGCCGTATTCCTGGAATGGTACCACATAGGCAGAGGTCCAGGGGTTCTCAGGGGAGCACCGCTGGTCATATTGCCCCCAGCAGGTGTGCCCTCACAAGTCTTATGAAGTCCAGTATGTTCTGGGCTGTAATGCAGGGTCAGGCATGTATGGAACGGTACACCAGGCAGGGACTTAGGGCGCAGAGGGCACATTACACCGCTATCAATGACAGCATCCGTGACCTTGCCAGTGCATCCGGACTTACACCGAGGTCATTGATAGACATTGGGGGGAGACATTAGATGTCCTCCACAATATGTCTTCCATGAGACAGGACCATGCGGGATGGTTGCGACATCGACGCGGATGCATGCCAGCAACAGCAACAGCTGGCAGTGGTCACGGATAGTCCACAGTTCACAGCTGCTTCTGTAGTGGCAGTACCAGCCCCAGCAATGCTGGGGCTGGCCTGTCCATTGACTGTCCAGTAGACCATGTGCATGTGGCTCTGGCCAGTCCCAGCAGGGACATGGGTCCAGTCATCATGCCTCTGCCTCTGATGACAGTACCCACTCAGGGTTGGTACCCGATACTGTCCGTAGCACCCCTGCCAGGCACAGGTACTGTGTCCGTGGCCAGAGACAGTGATCTGTACAGCCTAGTAGGTACAGTCTGTGGCTGTCCCACAATCTACCATATATGGCAGCCCCATGGTGGAGCTGTGTGCATGCAGACACACATACATTAACCAAACAACTAGGGCTCACACATACACACACATTACATCAACATTGGCCCATGCTGTACTATTGTTCCTCACACACACACACACACACACACACACACACACACACACACACACACACACACACACACACAGACATGTCGATTGGATGGGTCAATTTCAGGCTCTGGCAAACAACAAAATGCCCTGTGCATATGATGATACCTGTGTCGTCTCATGTCATCTGTAACATTGACGGAGGAACAGGCTAACATGGTGCTGATGCACAGGGTGACACTATAGCAGTGTAGCAATATTAGCAAGTTGTCAACAGGAAAGTGTAATGACATCCTTGTAGGTATATCTGAGCAGACATTATGTATCAAAGCTCTGATTGTCAATGTAGCATTGTTTACACCACTGTTAGGTCTGAGTATGTATTGTCCACCCATGTGCCACTTGACTGAAGTGTAATGTGTTGCCAGCATGTGTTAGTGAGTGAACAGTATGTGTGTGATGTGTGCAGTACATATTAGCAAGTGTACATCTGTGAACATGGTGGGTGCACACTGTCTGCATGTACATGCATAGTGGACACATGGGACATGTGGCATACTCTGTTGTACACATTGTTAACATCTCATAGTATCTTTCAATGGACAGTATGCATTCTACTACAGTTATGTACCAACATGGGTAGACATGTGTATGACATGAGTTGACACCATGATGTGGGTGATACCGTTAATATCTGTCAATAATTTGTGGTCTGGTAGTATACACAACCTCAACAGCATGACTATAAGCAATCATTGGAAGATGTTCTGACAAATGACACACAGTCGTAGGGACTCAGTAACAGTTGGATCCTTCTGGTGCTACACTATAACACTGACCAGTGGTAATGACTGACACCCATTCCTGTGACCACACCTATTTGGCATATAGCCCCCTTAGGTACATGCAAACACACTAGGGATGTGTCCATCCATATCTGGAAATGCATGCATTGGCCTACAATGTATTCCCTGGATGGGATGCATATCCTACACAAGGGTATAATACAGACAGATACCTGTTGTCTGATACATGCTGTATAGCAGTAAGCCGACTATGGCATAGTCATCCACATGTACTATACATACTATCCCGTCAGTACCACACAGGTGGTAGCCCTCAACATGTATGTTGGGTACCAATGTGTACATACAGCCACATTTTATGCCATGTGTCCCTTGCTATCCACATATCCATAGGTATTGTGGAGTCCCAAGGTGTATCACATAAGACAGAGGCCTGAATGCATATCCACAAGGGAGTTGTACACCTATAAAGACTGTCCATTATTGGCAGTCGTTGTTGTGTATGAACATGTCTGACATATACCCCAGGCATATACCCTCACTCACATTACTCTTAGGTAACTGTCATGGGTGTGTGTGGCACAGATGACCTTGGTCACAGATCACGACAGTGGACGGCCTTGTCACATACATACATATATGACCTACGATCTGAGAAGCAGCGGCACAACCTGTCAATGGAAACAAATGTATTCATCTAGTATGCAGGCTTCACACCTATGTACTGATTGAGGGGACATGTACACATATATATTTGCACCGCAGATACCTGATGTCTGCAATGCACTTACTGTTGCAGTCATAATATGTCATACCATAGTAAAAGCAAAACACACACTGCATTGACCAACAGTAACACACACACAGTCAGTGTTCGCAGGATTCAAACCCCTACCTATGTTATGATACTAGAGAAAGATGCATTAACATGGCACGTTATTTGTTTTATTGGGTGGTTTCACTTCTCCTGCTGTATTTATAGGATGGACAGTCTCCAAGATGGGCACTACTTTCAAAGACAATTGCCCACATACACACACCCCACCCACACATGCACACAGTCAGCATTTGCAGGATTCAAACCCCTGCCTAACTATGTTCTGATACTAGAGAGAGATGTATTAACATGGTGCGCTATTTGCTTTACTGGGTGGTTTCACTTCTGCTGTATTTATAGGACGTTGACATCATCAGTCTTTCCAAAGAGGAATGTATCCCTTTTAGTGTGTTTTCCCAGTCTCCAAAAAGGGCACACCGTTCAAAGACAATTGCAGACATACACACACCCCATCCCCATACACACACACAATCAGCATTTGCAGGTTTAAAACCCCTAACTAACTATGTTATGATACTAGAAAGAGATGCATTAACACGGCATGCTATTTGCTTTACGGGATGGTTTCACTTCTCCTGCTGTATTTATAGGATGGTGACATCATCAGTCTTTCCAAAGAGGAATGTACCTCTTTTAGTGTGTTTTCCCAGTCTCCAAAAAGGGCACTTCTTTCAAAGACAATTGCACACATACACACACACACACCACCCACACACAGTCAGCATTTGCAGGATTCAAACCCCTACCTATGTTATGATACTAGAGAGAGATGCATTAACACGGCGAGCTATTTGCTTTACTGGTTGGTTTCATTTCTCCTGCTCTGTTTATAGGATGGTAACATCATCAGACTGGACATGGTAATGTGTGTACACTTTGTTTTATGCCATTCCAGGAATGGTCCGTGTGGGTCGTCGGGTGTCAACAGCTTGAACAGGAACTCATAATCCTTACCTTGTGTGACCTATCTGTGGACACATTGACATTCCTTCATATGTCAACACATATTTATGCACAGCTTGTTGGTTTTGTGGGTACTACATGTGTCTGGGATGTTGATAACGGGCTATTCATAGTCTATGTGAGACATGTGTAGCTGTGTTCAGTGATGTATGTCCTGGGTGGCTGCCTTGCAAACAGTCTAGCATGTTTGGGAACCATGACCCGCACATGATCATATCGCAGTTAGTGGGGTTGTGCGTATGTCAGCTTCCAATAGCTCTATTTATGACTTCAACCATGATGGACTACATGGCCTTGCAGATCAGACTTTATAGGCGTACTGGACTGTACTTACCATGGTGTGTTGTGCACCAGCACTTGTGTGGAGTGCCATATGTTGCTGTAACACATTCAACGGTTCCACATCCTGTGTAGGGGGGAGGCTCAGCTGACTGTTCAGGTGCAGGATCTGTTTGTTCTGTAGTTTATGCATGACACATATTGTGAATCAATGTATTCCTCTTGCTGCCATGCTTTTGGCATTGGGGGTAGCTGTTCATCCATTCTACATGTGATATCTCCTGGTATGTTGATATAGACTATCGTCAGTAGGAGGTGGGTCTGTATATATGGGCCTGTCTGTCAGGATGTCGGCATTGTCAGTCATGTACAGTTGGCCCTGACTCATGACATATATGGGTGTACATTGCTATATATGACATAGCTGTCGGAGGTGTCATGATTCAGTCTGGACTCCTTCTCAGCTACTCTTTACAGAACACCAACGAACCTGAGCACTAATCCCTGTTATACTCTTTTACACACTTGACACCCTGCTGATCCTTTGTGATCTGGCTACAGTGTATGTCATCATAATATCCTGGCATGTCCAGTGGTCAGTTTCGTGTGTACTCTCCAGTCCAGCTGGTGAATATTGTGATGTTGACACAATGTCACATCTGCCTCATGTACACAGACAACCCTCTCCTCCTCCCGACAAACTCAGCTATATGTGTGAGCTGCACCTATAGAGACATACAGGGTGCTGAGTTCTCTTGACCCATGACTGGCACAGTCTATCAGGTAGTGAAGGTAACCACAGACAACACATATCAATCTCACATATCCTCTGGCGACAGCACTCAAACCACATTATCACACATAGACATACTCGGATGCTGTGAATTAACTCTGCCTAAGCAACAGAGACCTCCACAGCAGGCACACACACAACTGCTACCCAACTACAAAACCCACATATCACATAGTTCACAATGTCAGTGTGCCACACAGTCACTGCCCTTCAGGCTAGACAACTCACCTAGTACACTTGTAATAGGCGACACTTATTGTCAGACACACTGACGTACCACTCACCAGCCCAAACATGGGAATAATCACTTTGGGCTGTCTGTCAGGTGCCAGGATCTGCCACATAACACATGCAGTCAGGTCACTCCAAAACAAGTACAGGACAGGCACCATCATTGTCCATGCTGGTGCATAAAACATCAGACGTTACTCCCTGGACCACATGACATGGTACATGGAGAAACACTCTGATCATGTAGCCCAGGCCAGTATTACCCTGACCTTGTCTAGCATCTTACACCAATTATGATGTCAAAGTGTACAGACAAACATATCACATTTAACAGTTCGCTAACAAATTGGTGTCATTCATAGGGGATACAGTGTCTGTCAGCCTGTGGTGACATGCTCGACATGCCACGTAGCTTCAGTATGGGCAGCTTGCACCTGTCACACTTGGACCTTTGAATGCTGGCTAAGGCTCTTGCTACTACCATAGTGCATTTGTTGAGCAGGGCTCAATATACAAACCCACCTCCATAGACATTACAGGTTATATGACACTAAGGGTAATCCTGCTCAACACCAGATGTGTTACCCTCCTATTGTGGCCACTCAGGACTCTCCTCAGTATGGAAGATAGCAATATCTGTGCACTAACAGACGCCTATTTCAGGCTCACATATGCACACCAGCACTACCAGGTTATGTTTCATACCATGCTTTCTGGCCACAGGACTTGGAATGGACAACACAACTAGGAGGAGTATCCATATACATCACAGGTACACACACCTCCGGGTTAGTAGCACTGCACAAAGCATCACAGACCATACATATACAACTACCATTGTGCAGAACTGCCTTTCAGTTTGTTGCCTGCTACTGACCACCCTCCCATACTCAGGGACCACACTCGGCATTCTTGGGAACAGTGGGGAATATGGAGGTCTCCACAAACAACATTATATTGGGTGACTTCAAATACACTAATATTGACTGGGCATACTACTCAAGCCCCAACACCCTTGCCCTACAGTCACTACAATTTGTTAATTCATATGCTACGGCACAACCAGTCACCAAAGCCACAAGGGGGAATACATATTGGACCTGATCATCACCAACATGGGGACTCTATGTTCCACACCAGTGATATACCCCTCATTGGTAAGGTCAGAACATACATATATCTCACTGGACATACATATACCCTCCACACACCCATCCTGGGTATTCTTGGTGAACTTCTCATGAGCCATTGTCTCACTTCACCAAAGCAAGGTGGTATCCTTCAGAGACCCTGAGACAGTGGCAAATATGGCTCCGACTGCTGAATCCTTTACAAACACATTCTATGGACACCTAGTGGACTGCATGGATTGTGCTATCCCAAATAACAACAGGACTCACTCCTCCAATGGCTGGGGACCTGTCTGGTAGACCCCAGCCATTAATAAGCTGTTCAACGTCAGGAGGAAGCTACTACATGATAGAGCACAATCCCAGACAGGGAAAACATCTGTGATATGTACTAGCAGACAGCTACAATCACTCATGAACTTATCTAAGGGCTGTTTCTCACAGACAATTGCACCAGACACATAGGACTGTCACAAGGCCTTCTTCAGTTATGTCAGGAACCTGGGTGGACACTCACTGATATGCTGTGTGTTACTGCATACTGACTAAACTTACCCTGAACCCACAGGCATTGCCAACATCCTGGCAAACAGGTTCAGTGCAGATGTCCCCCCCATCCCCCCAGGGAGCAACTATCCATCCCAGCAGAGTGTAAACTCCCTGACATCACACAGTAACAGGTGAGTGCTGCCCTCCCCAAAGCATACATCACAGCATCAATGGGACCAGATGGTGCCCTGGCATGCATCTTACATGAGCTGCATGACAGACGTAACCCTCACATTACATCACTGTGCAATATCAGAGTTACTACAGGATATGTACCCATGGAATGGCGTACAGCGACAGTGGTCCCACTAAACAGAGTTGGTGCTACAACGGACCACAGACAATATTGTCCTATAAGCCTAACTAGCTTGTTCTGCAACACTATGGAGCGTATTGTCATGGGTCTCTTACACATACACATCGGGAACCTACAGACACTGTGTCCTACACATTTCAGCGTTGTTGTGGGCAGATCTTGCCTCTTGAACATGTTTGTCTTCTTTACACGGTTAACAGGTCCATTGACATAGGGACAGTTGTCCACACAGCCTATCTGAATCTTGCAAACCCCTTCCACACAATAACCCACTGGGCCATTATGCATAGGCTCACCAGTGTCGATATGGACACATATCTCACATGGTGGATTGCTACCTGGATCAGGGTTAGCACCCACATGGTCAGAATTGCAGGTGCCATGTCTGACTATACACCAGTTACACGTGGCATTCCACACGGCTTGGTCCTGGGACCTCTCTTGTTCAGTATATATTTGTCTGACGTACAGGCTACCACAGGGGGAATATGGCTGACCTTGTTCGCACTTGACTGCAAACTGGATGCCATAATTAACTCTCCAGCTGCCACTTGCATACTCAAACAGGGTCTCACAGAGATGGATGACTGGTGCGTGAGCCATGACCTACAGCTAAATGCCATTGGTTGCATAGTCATCCCCTTTGGGAATAGCAACATGACCACACATTACCACATTGGTAGTACTCCATTACATACGGTAGGAGTTGTTAGGTGATTGGGGACATGACTTTTTTGTACTGTCACCTTTGACATTCACGTTGCCAAAGTGGTTGGACAGACCTTCTATATAAGCCACCTTATACCATATGGTTTCACATGTAGATCGCTTGAGGTCATTGTGCCCCTATACTCATCACAACCATGCTTGGTTACAATGCCACGTTTGGGGTGTACCTTACCCAATACCTGCAGCAACTGTACTAGCCACAAAAGTTCCTCACCAGGCAGATGCAGGGACTCACACAGATGACCTGCTCATTTCGGATGCAGTAATTCCAGCTATACTTAGTCGCTTACCACCTACTCGGATATGATGTGCGCCTGTTGTTTACGGAAATGCCCAACCCAGAATTACTGGACATGCTCCACCTCAGGATATCCGACTCCCTTGGAGCTACACACTCCAGGGACATATACCTCAGCACAGATGTTAATTGGACATGCTGGAGGGACAGATTCTTATCCCAGGGCCTCCACTCACTCCGTATTGTGATCACAGTTTCACATAGGCAGAGCCACCCACTGACCACCTACAGGGGACATCTTGACGGCTGTATGGGTGATCGTGTGTTTACCCCTGGGATATCTTGTGTGTCCCTGCTAGACAGAGGCACACTAACCTAGACGTACATGGGCTATCTTGTGTGACCTACTATTCACTGGCACAGTGTAGTAATCTGACAGGGTTGCAAAAGCCAAACACACTCTGGCTAGGCTTGTACATGCCCTAGGGCAGATAGCCTAGTATCGACCTCTGAACCTATACTTATGTTTGGAATGCACAATATTTATTGCTGAAACTGTTTGCAGGTCTTTATCAACTTTGCTTTCCCAGTTTCTATGAACAACTTAGGTATCTGCAGAACATATTTGATTATGACAGGGTTCCACTATATTATATATGTGTCTGTTGTCATGTAACTGTGTGCACAGGGTGGATTGCTGGATAGTGAGAGGTTCCTGAGTTTACACATGCAACTGCCAGATATGCGTGGCCCACTGCTGTACTCAGACATGGCCTAAGTGTGTGAGCATGCCCAGTTCAGGCTTTCCATGTTTTGCTGCCTGACATTTGTCTCATTTATTCAAATGTGTGAGCATGCCCAATGTGACCTTTCAGTATGTTGTGATCTGAGATCCACTACATTTGTGGATGTGTGTGAACATGACCAATATTAACATTTATACTGTGTATGTGTGTGTGTGTGTGTGTGTGTGTGTGTGTGTGTGTGTGTGTGTGTGTGTGTGTGTGTGTGTGTGTTGGAAGTCAAGTTCTGTTATTACTGCAGGACTCACCTTTGTGTCATAACTCAACACGGATTATGCTGTGCATGCAGGGTTTCCATGAGATACTTTGCATAGACCTATCAACATTCCTTCATACTGGCTGACTACTGCAATACTGTCATGGTTTAGTGGTTTAGTACTTTAACTATAGTGCACAGTATCCTGGGTTCAAGGCCCATCACTGCTTTATATTTTCATACTGAGCAGACCAGACTGTTTAAGGGCCAGTTAAGCAAATATGAGCATGTTGGCTTTTGTTCAGCTATGCCCTACATAGACCAGGCTTGTCCAACATTGCTGAATATTCACCAAGTTTGCTGGACGTTGCCCAATATCACTCAACATTGACGACAGTTGCCCTAGTTGGTGTGTGTGATTCTGTTTGCAGAAACTACATGGTGGTAAATGCTGTTTAGCACTGCTTTACATTGCTTAACACATGGCAATCATGCCTCAGGTGGTGCTGCAGGGCTGCCTATGTTGGATGTACATACTACACTCCCTGTACATGTTTGAAAGCAGGTCGTGTCAACTTAGGCATCCCTTTTACTACATGTGCGAGTCAGAGAGCAGTATAATTTCCAGAGTTCCTACTGAGCCAATGTATGTGCTATGCGTTGCCTCTTTGTCAAGGCCAAAGCATACTTGACACGCCTCCTTCTGCCTACTGGGGCAGGCTCAGGTTGTTCCTCCTCCAAGTCACCCTGTGCTTGTGCAGGCCTTGGCAATGGTGGGGGGCTGTTTGGCCCTGCCCCATGCTGGTCCTGCTGCAGCTGTTTTCACAGGATCATATTATGTAGCATAGCACATACCACGACAATTTGGGTATATGTAGTTAGTGAGTACTGCAAGGCTCCACCAGATGTGTCCAGGCACCGGAACAGTGACTTGAGCAGCCCAAACACATGCTCGATTACATTTCATGTGTGTGCGTGTGCCTCATTATGGCGTTCCTGTTCAGGTGTGTGTGCGTTCCTGATGGGTGTCATCAGCCACGGCTCCAGTACATAGCCAGCATCCCCCACTAGGTGACCATGTGGGATGTCCCCATTGGCAAATGTCTGGTAAAGCTGCATCAGATGCCAGATATGGAAATCATGGTAGCTTCCAGGGCAGCCAGCACACACATTCAGTATTATGCCCTGGGCATCACACACGACCTGGCAGTTGATGGAGGGGAAGCCCTTGCTGTTGAAGTAGACCCGACCCCGCTCACCGGCTGGTGCTTTGATGCATATGTGAGTGCAGCCTATTGCACCCACTACCTCAGGGTATTCTGCTATTTGCTGGAAGAGATGCATATTGCTGGCCAATACCTCATGGGAATTGGGGAAATATACATGATCACCGACATGTGCTGACATGGCATCCAGGAACTGGTGCAGTACTCTGGATGCTGATGCCTGTGATATCCCCATCATATCACCAGTTGGTCTCTGGAAAGTACCTGTTGCTAATATTCTTAGGCCAACACATACCTTGGCTTCCACTGGGATGGGTACCCCTCTGTTGATTCTGTGTGTGAGGCGTGGCCTGCACAGTTCAACAATTTGCTGCAGGAGGTCTATGTCCACTCTATAGCGCTCCACTATCTCCTGCTCATGTAGCCCCTGGTAGGTTACCCTGGGCCTGTACACTCTTCTCCATCTCCTCACTGTGGGTTGTCCAGCAGCATTTCCATTGTCACCACCCTCAGCATGTTGCATATGTCGCCTTATAACAGCATTTCAGTTTTCACTTCTATTAGCTTACTGCAGTGTCTCTTGTGAGAAACATTATGGACTGTTGTTTGCAGAGTTTTAAGTTCTAGACTGGGCTGGGCTAGTGTACTGCCTGTGTAATTGCCTGATTCTGATTGTTTTCACCTGCTAGGTCTGCTAGTACTCCCTGGTAGCTTCGTACTATTTTTTGTGCTTCCTATTTCCTTTCAGTTTCCATGGGGGAGCAGTACAGTGCACACAAGCACAAACATGCTCACAGCAGCTCACACGTGCGCACACATGCTTACACGGAATACAACTTGCTTATTCGGGTTAAAATGTGCGCACACCAGTGCAATCGCGCATACAACATTTTAAACTGCCTTATACATGCTTACTCTGGCTTAAATGCGCGCAGTCATGCTTACACGCGTGCACACTGTCTTACTCAGGTTTACAGGCATGCACCCACGCGCATGCCAACTCAGCAAGAAACTTTGGTGTTATTCATGGCATACACCTTCCATTTCTTGACTTTACCTAGCCTACCTATTGACACACCTCTTTCAATGATGTGTAAATGACAGCTGACACATGCCACTCTGCTCCAATGAGCTTCCCTTCTTTCATACATACCCCACTCATGATGTCACCTATCTTCTACTCTGTTACTCCCCTTGTCCTACTCCTACACTCCACTGACTGTGCTCATTTGCTATGTAAACCTGCGATTCACTATCCTAACTCTACTTTGCATAGGATTACCTACTAATGCTTGGTTACATCTCTTAGACTGTGCTTCCCCTCTTAGCAACCTCTACTCAGTGGACATGTTGTCTTCAGCCTGCCATTCTCTTGCATTGTAAATTAACAATTTACATAAAATCCACTCATGATGTCACCTATCTTCTACTCTGTTACTCCCCTTGTCCTACTCCTACACTCCACTGATTGTGCTTATTTGCTATGTAAACCTGCGATTCACTATCCTAACCCTACTTTGCATAGGATTGCCTACTAATGCTTGGTTACATCTCTTAGACTGTGCTTCCCCTCTTAGCAACCTCTACTCAGTGGACATGTTGTCTTCAGCCTGCCATTCCCTTGCATTGTAAATTAACAATTGACATAAAATCCACATTTGTGGATTTTAATTTTTATTTTTCTGGTTTTTAGAGTGCAGCCCGTTTGCACGGTGCTACGCTTAAACATCGGAAATCGGAGAAAAAAATAATTTTTTTTTTCTTATTGCATCGGGAAACATTGCCATTGGCTGCATATTTGGCTATTGGCATGCTTCCTACACTGGATGCAACCTTTATTTGGAGCTGTCACGGCTCCGTTTTGATATTTGCAGAACGGTACTCAGTTGTCAACTGAGTACATTTCTGCAGATAACACTGCTCTTACTCAGACAGGTTCGGGTTTCCTGAATCGCAAATCTACCTCATTTGCATGCCTTTCGCCTGCAATTGAGGTAATTTGCATAACCCGGCCCTGTTCGTGTAAGAGCCATTTTAGGAGCTCTCTTGCACGCCCCTGCAGGCTGTTCCTGGATCGCTTGTCGGACATGATGGCTGTATGGAGTCTTACTCTACTCTTAGATTCCGTGCAAGTCATCATGAATCCGGCCCATAGTTTCTAATAAATTTGTATATCGTGGTTATTCCGAGGATGAGGTACGACATACTGTTGCTAGATTACTCCTATTGAGGCAGACTTGTTGCTAGACCTTTTTTTGCAGAACGAGATGATAGTTCTGTTGTTAATAATGCTGTTTGTCACCTTCCACCTGGACCTGTTTTTATCTATTCTAATAAAACCGAGGGGTTGTCTGTGACATTGTTAGAAAGAAATGGTCAGTGCTACTAATTGATGGCATTCTTAAAAATTTGGTTGGATCAAGTCCTAAGTTTATGTTCTACAATCATTTATCTCTTAAGACAGAATTATGTTGCAAACATTCTGATTATGGTGCTATTTCTTCTGTTTGCAAGGGAACTTTTCCCTGTAGATCACGTGCAACCTGTGTCTATATGTGCTAAGAGTTCTTTTGTACACCCATGTCTTTTTTCATCTATTAACTTTAGTTTCTGTGTGGATTGTAAGATAAAAATGTTTATTTATTTTGCTCAGTAAATTTTTATTTACTTTGCTCAGTGTTGTGCCTGCAATGACTTTAACATTGAGAAGACCAACCATGCTTTTAAAGATAGGGGTTTTGAACATTTATGTGATATCCACAATTGTAGATTGACTAACTCCTTAGCGAAGCATGTACATAATGGAGGTTCAGTTCATGTGTTTAAATTCTTTGTTTTAGAAGTTGTTAAAGAATAACTGAGAGGAGGTCACCTGAAAAGCAAGACTGAGTGATCAGAGCTTAAATGGATTATGTACTTTTAAGTCAATAAGCCCCCTGGCTTGAAATAAATTGTATCTATTAAGCTGGTATTGAAGGCACATGGTCTAAGACAATGATCTGATTGGCTCTCTTTTTATGAATGGGGTCATTTTTCTGAATGGGTTTTGGACATATGACTGTTCTACTCTACACTGATTGGTTATTATTTAAGTTTTATATGGATTTTTTTTCCTATTGTTTTTATGGTTTGATGAAGCAGTCTTTCATTAAGTGTAAAAGTGGTTACCAGTTCTTTTTTGTTTCTCATTAAAATATTGTTCTTTTATTTGTGCGGAGTTATTTTTTTTCATGGTATTGTTTTGTACTCTCTGCCAAGGTGGTGTAGAGTGGTCTTGTTTTTAGTCTATCAGGAATACTGTTTCCCTACTATATCTCCATTGAAGACTGATTAACATTAGGAGCAAGACAGAAATAGAATCATTTCAGAAAAAATACACCATAAAGAACAATAAAAACTGCCTTGTTATTGAGACACAATGGTAAATTCATGGCAGATATAAAAGAAATACTGAAAATCCTACTGAAAATGTTTTACCATTTTCCAGAAAAAGAATAAAGATCACAAAATAAATGTACACAGATATATGAATTTGCATATCAGTGATGGAATGCAGTACTATTAAACATGAAAAAGGTGTAAAACAGGATTTAAGCAGCCGAAATGATGAAACAGGGAAAACTATGTCATAAGTATGTAAAGGAAAGACAGCAAATGACAAACCTGGTAAGAGGATGCATGTATTCCTGTATAATTTGATTTTGCAGTATTCTTCTACAAAAAGGAACCAGATGTGTAAATCTGCTAACACATTAAACTGAATAAAAATACAGCAAACTACTGTGTCAGAAGTTGAGCATGTATTAGGCTACTATTTTATCTGTAGACAACAATGGTCATTTTCACTACAAACTAAAATTGGAAAAATGTTTAGCAAAAAAAAAAATATAGTAGGAGAGTGTTTCAATAGGATTTAGTCAGTTACAGCATCAACATTTGGCCCATTATACTAAGTCTGTCAGGTGTGACTTAATCCACTAACACTCTATCCTACTATGTATTAATCATATAATAAAATGTAGGGACTGCACTTATACTGACAAATCAAACGTCTTTGCTAGATGCATCAGATGAAAGATAAGCAGAAGTTGCCATCAGCAGCAGGAAGTGCCAGCTGATGGTACAAAATTAATAGCCCATCCAAGGTATGGATGTAATGTCTGTGAAATGAATGGACAATTATTAATATGGGTTCAAGACTTTTCAGCACTAAGGGCAAAAGTCATAGGGTGTGTTGGAAATCACAATGGGAATAATTAGTTTTATTTTACATTTTTTTGAACAATTTGAAAACAGTGTAAATTTAGAATGAATGCATGAGACTCTTTTTCAAAATGTTAGGAGCTCTGTCAATTTCATCCAAAGTGTGTGTGTGTGTGTGTGTGTGTGTGTGTGTGTGTGTGTGTGTGTGTGTATATATATATATATATATATATATATATATATATATATATATATATATATATATATATATATATATATATATATATATATATATATATAAAACTATAGTCAGAAAAAAAATATATATATATATATATATATATATATATATATATATATATATATAAAGTCAAAAAAATGTTCTCCCTTCTCCTTAACCTGGTTCTAATACTTTGGATCAGTTTTCTACTCTACATGTCCTCCCTAAATTATATCCCAGCCACCTGTCTCATTATATCCCATCCCCTCTGACATTTTCACACTCTAATCTCATTCTAAATCATGATAACCCCACAGAAAGCTTTAGTAACATATCAGCAAGCATAATTCAGTATCACCCTCTGCACTTCTCAAAACTCAAAATCCTTCCCTACAACATCGCTGTTAAATCATGCTCCTACATACTTGGCAGGAAAGTTAAACCTACTCTATATCTCCAACATTCCCTTTCTAATCAATATTTCCAATCCCTTTGTGGGGACGTCCACCCCAACTCAGGGCCCCCACCCATTATTTCCTCTGTTAAACCCCTAAATCCTAAAAATATTTTCTTGCAACCCTAAACATATGTAGTATCTGCAACAAAATCACATAATTCCATGCATGGATATATCAATACACCCCAGATATTCTAGTTATCACAGAAACTTGGCTTAAACCCCATATTCTTGATACTGAAATAACACCACCTGGCTATAATATACTTAGAGTAGACAGAACCAACAAAAAAAGGTGATGGGGTAGCCTTTTTCTATCCTAACACCATGGCAATTTCACCTTTTCCCAAACAAACATCAACTTTCAACAATTCCGAAATTCTAATTGGAAACCTACAAATTAACAACACAAAACAAATATGCATTGTTGGACCATATATACCTCCTAGGCAAAATATCAAAACTATGGAATATATCCTTTTCTGGATATCAGAAAACATCAGTAATGAAACTATAATTATGGCAGATATCAATATTAATTGGCACAACATGACAATTGATTCCCCTACTAACAGCATAAACCTCTATGGTTATATCCAGCTCGTTTCCAATGCCATCCATATGCATAACAATAATACCCTAGGTACAACTCTTGATTAGATACTAGTTTCTACTCCTGACAAATACTCTACCCCGTACACTCTACCTAATACTCTTAGTGACCATCTACCCATATTCATACATAGAGCAATACTTCAAACTACAAGAACCCATACATACAAAACCACCAGAAATCTCAGAACCTTTGATAAACAAAGGTTTAATAAAATCCTAATATATACTAATTGGACTCCACTTAAAGACCTACCACTTAAAGATGATCTTGCATACTTCAACAATGTATTTCTAAATACTATTAAAGCTTAGCCCCTCTATGCACCAAAAGAATACAATCTAACCATGTTCCCTGGCTAACAAAAAATACCAAACAACATTTACAAGATAGAGATAAAGCCTGGGAGGAATGGCACAAAAACAAATCTGACACTAGCCTAATCAAATATAAAGTTATGAAACAAAGCAGAAAAGCTAGATGACTTAGATAAAAACAATAGTTTTCCAGCCAACTGACATATCACAAAAACAACCCAAAACAATTCTGGAAACACATCTCAAACCTCCTTACCCTAGGCACTAAACAAACTCATTCACCATTCCCTGACAAACCACCATCAGAGATAGTTAACCTGTTTAACTCTCATTTTACAGACAGTGTTATCGAACTGTTAACAAATCCTGCTACTGCAACTACTTCTTGCCCCAGCTCTGATTCTCCTTCTCCCTATCTCACGTCTACTGCACAAATAACAAACATCCTCCTTCTCAACTAACTAGTGCTACATCTTTGATCCCCTTTTCTCTTAAACCTGTCCCTACTACTCTCATTCAAAAATTATTGCAAAAGCTAAAACCATGCTCCAGCTCCTCTGAAAACCTCCCTCCTGAATACTTAAAACTTGCTGCAGAATCCATTGCTTATCCTGTCAGCATCCTAATAAATCATCCTATAGCAAAATACAAAGTCCTTAACCTCTGGAAAAAATCTATTATCATCCCTTTACATAAAAGGGGCAGCTCCAATAAACTATTCAGTTATTGACCTATCTCCATCCTCTCTCGTCTTTCCAAACTCCTGGAGAAATGCATATATCAGCAATTGATTCATAATCTAACCCAAAACAAATTATTACTCCTACTCAGCATGGCTTTCACCCATCACACAGCACCACTACTGCCCTAATCTCCTTCAGGAACACTGTGACCAAATCCATTCACTCTGGTAAGATCACATCTCTATAACTTTTGGACTTATCAAAGGCATTTGACACAGTGTCCCACAATAACCTCCTTAGTCAGCTATCGGTTGTTGGTTGCACCACTCCATCCCTCCAATGGTTTGCAAGATACCTATCTAACTGCCAACACTGCATTAAATGGCAAAACAAACTATCTACTTGTTATATTACTATGCTCAGCATACATGATGTAACCTGTTTTGTGTATCATGCTGGATGGACTGTATTTGTATAACTTGATGTTGGAGCTTTTCTGCCTGGACCTCCGCTGAAAATGGACCTGGTCTAGTTGGAATTTCCCGGTTAACAAATGTAAAATAAATAAATAAATCTCATTATCAGACTAACACTACTGGTGTACCACAAGGGTTCATCCTTGGACCCTTACTTTTCAATATCCTTACTAACAATCTCCACACCTCTTCACCCCTTAGATCCACTATCCAATGCACAGATGACACTACCATAATTTCCTCTTCTAATAACAAACAACATCTTCAGCAAATCACCCAAACCTCCTTCGCCTCAATAGAGACATGGCTGAGAGAAGCTCAGCTTCTCTTAAATACAAAGAAAAAAAACTCTTACTATTCTCCACAAAACCAATTTCATCTGATTTCAAAATATACTCACTGGATAACACAGGAATTCAAACAGATACCACATCCAAAGTACTAGGCATTGTCACAGATAATAAACTAACTTTTGAGCACCACATCTTCAATAGCATTAAAACAACTCATATCAAACTAGGAACTCTCTAAAGACAAAACAAACTTCCTGGATTATTCTACCAGAAAAAAACCCTTGCCAACACCAGTTTTCTTCCCTCTCTCTTATATGCATCTCCATTATGCACCAATTTACAATCTTCTCTTAAAAACAAGCTCCAATCCTGCTTCCATAAAATTGCCAAGTTTGTCATCGGCTACTCTTACCGTTCATGTCACTGCCTAGCCCTGAAAGAACTGAAGTGGCTTGAACTCACACACCATCTCAACCTAGTTCAACTGTCTGCTGCAAATAAAATGTTGTATTCTCCTGATAGTTGACTTGCACTCAAATTTGTCACAAATCTCTATATTCCTACCAGAACCCTCTGGTCTAAAAACAAATAACTTCTAACTGTCTACATTCCAAATAAAAGAGCTGGACAGTGCCTATATTCTCATGCTACTGCTAAGCTCTGGAACTCTTTGCCAACAGACATTACAACCATTGACAGTTTCCATAACTTCAAACACACCCTAAAAATTACTTTCTCTCTACTCAGAACTGTCCCTGCTGTTTCCCTAACAGCTGAACTCTGTCCACCTTCTAGTACCCTTCCTTTATTCACCATTGATCCCTATACCTTGAATCTCTTCCACTATCCATTTCCAAATCAAACTTAAATTCTTTATGCACCTTAAAATTTTTATATCCTACTCTACATTTCTCCTAAATATATTCTTCTTTCTGTTTTCTATTATTCTTTATAACCCTCTCTCTACACCTCAATCCTTTCTGTAGAACTTAAAATATAAGATATTAAAATATAAGATATAACCTGCAATATCACTTTTTTAATATCATCTATCTAATGCATTCTGTTACTGCATATACCTATTTGTATTTATGTAGTAGTAATTACTTATTTTGCATGTGTTTTAATACTTGCCATTGTCTTGTTTATGTATATATTTGGGGTAAACCATCCATAGTGGTTACAGGGGGCTTGTTCCATTGCAGGTCTACTCTAATAGAGGTACCACACACAGTTCTGTGGGAAATAAATGTTTCAATAAATTTGACTTGTTTAGCTTGTAAGCAAAGACTTAGGGTTTGAGGGCTCACAGTAGATTTTATAAACTGTATAATAAAACATCTGTGGATGGCCTCTGCAATTCCCATGACAGCCTTACAAAATGACCTCAAATGACTGCCTACAAATGCCTATTTGTTTCAAAGATAGGTAAGCACGGTAGCATTTTTAGGTTATTTACATGTTGTCTTATGCATAATAAAGGTGTCATAGTGGGTATTACCTTCTTAAAACTTGACTTTCTCCAAGACTTATTAATTCAGTAGTGTATCAATATGATTTTGAGGGAAGGACATTTAACCCATTCAGCCACCTGTCTCATCACTGGAATAATTCATGCTGTGTATATGTAAGTATACCATTGATGATTTTTAACGCAAATGCAAAGTATATTATTTATAACAGACAACTACTCTTTGTGTTCCAAAAATGAGATACATATTTCATATAGTAGAATAGATAGTTATCTTTATGAATACTTAATGGATAAGAGAATTTCCAGGGATGACTATGATTTTCTGCTTAATAAATATCCAAAAATTCCAGTGATCTTTTGTATACCCAAGGTGCATAAAAGTTTTAAGAAACCACCATTTAGACCTATTGTAGCAGCTGCGGGTTCCAAAACCCATAATATAGCAGATTATGTGGATAAGAAATTAAAGCATATTATGAATAAATTCCCCCATTTACTAAAGGATTCATGGAATTTTTTAGAACAGATTAGTAAAGACTTATGGTCAGTGGATACCTCTTTTCTCACTATAGATGTACAGGAGCTTTTCTCCTGTATTCCGAAAACAGAAGGCTTGTGCCTATTTGAGGAGGTACTTTTCAATTATTCATCCTTGACTACTGATGAAAATTTGCTTATATGTGAGCTAATGAGTGTTATATTGGAAAACAATTACATATTTTTTGACGGTGAATATTTTCAGCAGCTTAAGGGTGTGGCTATGGGCGCAGCTTGTGCCCCCCTATATGCGAACCTAGTCCTGTTGGGCTGGGAACATAAGTATGTTTTCCAAAATGAGTTGTTTTCCACTAATGTCACTTACTACGGCAGATTTTTGGATGATATTTTTATTTTATGGAAAGGAAGTAAAGAAAAAATAACAGAATTTGTTCAGTATTTAAATCTAACTACAGATTATTTGAAGTTCACATATCAGTTTGATGAACATGAAATTAACTTTTTAGATACTAAGATTATTAAAGACCAGAATGGTTTCATCTCCAAAATCTACCGTAAGAACACATTTTGTAATAATTACTTGCATTACACTAGCCATCATCCTATTTATCAGAAGAAAAGTATTATAAAGGGCCAAGCCATAAGAATTGCTAGGATGACAACTGTGAGAGATGATGTCATAGCAGAATTTGGAAATTTGAGGGACATGTTTCTAGAAAGAGGGTACCCAAGTGGCTTTATTGAGCCTATACTTATGGATGTTCTTGATAAATGGGGCAATATTTATGTACCTTTATTGGGCACTGGTGGGGATAACATTCAACAAAAACTTACAGAGACAACATTGCAGTTTGTGCCCAATTTTCAACAAGCATGTGTAGTGCAGTATAATCCTTTATATTCCCAGATCAAAGAAATTTTGACAAAAAATTGGAACGTTTTTAAAACTAATACTGATGTCTTCCATACCTTGGGTGACAAACCCATTTTCTCTACGAAGGTGGGGTCTAACCTCAAGTCTTTATTAGAGACAGGTAGTAGTTGTAGTACTAAACATGATAAAAGATGTGGAAGTAGACCATGTGGGAGGTGTTCTTATTGTTCATATATATTGCAAGATTCTTCTATTTCCCTTGATAACAAAAATAAAAGTCATGTTTTCTTAAAAAGTGGTAGTTGTTGTTCCAACAAGTTAGTCTATATAGCTATCTGCAATACCTGTTCTTCCTTCTATGTAGGTAAGACAGAGAGAATGTTTAAAACTAGAATATATGAACACCTCTATGATATCAAAAATAAAAAAGATACTAATGCTTTATATAAGCATAGCATTATATGTAATGGTTATTTATGTTTTAAGTTTGGTAAACTTGAATTTGTAACAGTTGAAGCAAGGGGTGGTGATTGGCAAAATGCATTATACAAGAAAGAGTTATTGTGGCAGTTAAGATTAGCTGCTGATTATCCACCTGGGCTTAATGAGCATATTACTATAATGCCAATTCTCAATGAAAGGCAAATAAAGTCTAGCAGTGTCAACAAAGTTTGCTATAACTAAGTGCTTTTGTGACAGTATTCTTGTATTCTTTTCTGGTTATGTTATGTGGCTAGGGTCATTTCTGATGGAACTGTCTGTTTTTTTTTGCGCCTAACTCCAGCTTTTATACTTCAGTATGTTCATTTCCCATGAATGGAATCGGTTGGTTTAGAATCAATGGCAGACCAGCAACTTGTATTTAAATGTAAAATTCACAATGATAGTTTGTTCTGAAGAAGTCATACTAATTGATGAACGCGCTTAACCTGTTTGTTTTATTATTTCATATTTAGATATGTCACCAATACATGTAACTCTGTACGATTTGTAGAAGGAGTCATTACTGGGCACATTGCAGGTGCTGCAAAGAGCACTTCTGGCCAACATCAAAGATTGAAAGAATACTAATTTCATGAACTTTAAACATACTTTTACTTAGGAATGGGGTCCGTTCTCATCATGGTATTAAAAACCCAAATGATTTGAAGTTAAAATGCCAGAAGCTATAGAAAACCTACTGGCTGACAAATTCAGCTCCAAATTTATCTTTCTCTCTATGTCTCTTCCTCTCAACCTTCTCTCAGGAGTTATCATCAGATATAACTCCCCATGCTATCACTAGGAAACAGGTTCTTAATGCTCTCTCTAAGGCTATGAACACTGCATCAATGGACCCAGACAATATCCAAGGATGCCATCTAAATAGCATAAAACATGACCTATCAGGCCCTCTGGAATTGCTATTAAACTGTGGCCTCCAAACCGGCTTCATGCCTCATGAATGGAGAACTGCAACAGACATCCCTCTGCATGATAGTGGGCCATCTACAGACCCTGGAAATTACAGACCCATAAGTCTCATTAGTCTCATATTCAACGCAATGGAAAGAATTATCACTGAAATTATCAATAATGACATAGGAACTTCCACACACTGGACCCAACCCAATTTGTTTGCATCAAGGAAAGGGCATGCCTACTCAACCTGGTGGACTTCTTTGAGATGGTCATAAAAGCAATGGATGAGGGTAAAATGGTTCCAACTGCCTACCTTGACCTGGCCAAGATATTTGACACAATACCCCTCTCAGGCATTATTGTCAAGCTTAAAAGGTTAGGCACAAACCCTTATGTCACCTAGTGGATAGCCAGTGGCCTCACAGACAGGACCCAGAAAGTTAGAATTAGGGAGTCCACCTCTAGAAACAGGCCAGTCACAAGCAGAGTCCCTCAGGGATTGGTCCTGGAACTGCTGATTTTTGGCATTTACTTCCCCGAAGTCAAGTCAAAGCTAAAGTCAGTGGTCTCTGGCTGACTAAATTTGCAGATGATTACAAATTAGGAGCTGTCATTGAATCACCACACACTGACACACATGCTCTTCAGGAAGGGCTGACACAGACAAATAATTGGTGTCAAAGCCATGAACTAAAATTAAATGCCAAGAAATGCATAATAATATCCTTCGGGAAGTCATCCACCCATGGTAACTATCATATTGATGACACACCCCTAAGAGTTTACCCAGTAGTTAAGGACTTGGGGACACATGTAAATAGTAATCTAGCCTTTGGCCATCATGTGTCTAAAGTAGTGAGCAAGTCCTTCTATGTTGTGCAATTTATAATCAAAGATATGATATCTAGGTCCAAGGAAGTCATTATTCCACTGTATTCAGCATTCATCAGGCCTATCAATGAGTACAATGTCCCCTTTGGTATGTACCTAATGAGGCATATCCGACAATTGGAGCGTCCAAAGAGATTTCACATTAAAAGAATGCAGGGAATAAGTAATATGTCCTGTGAAGAATGCCTCAAGACCCTATCCCTGTATTTTGTCTCCTACAGGCTGTTGAGGGGAGATATATGCCTGGCATACAAGTTAATGTCAGACTCCACTCTGATGGACCTCCTACATATCAGCAAAACAAGCAGCAGCAGAAGTACCCATTTCAAAGACTTAATCCTTGCCTGTGATACAAATAAGACCTGCTGGAGACAAGGGTATGTATCTCAGAGATGACTCCTTATCTGGAACAAGCTCCCATCCATGTGAAGCAGAGTTCCTCCCTAACCTGATTCAAGTGTAATTTGGACAATTTGATGGGGAACAGGAAATTCAGCCCTGGTTTGGCAACTATGTTTCTAATAGAATCAGACAGCCTGTAAATCGTTCATCTTCCAGGCCCCTGCTTGTAAATGTTTCCCCTCTAAAGCACCTGCCTACACTTATCAAGGGTACCAGAACTTGTCAGAGATTTGGGATATATGGCTAGACTTAAAAAGGTCCTTATGGCCATTAGCCTATTAAACACATATGAACCTGTAAATCTTGCTAAGCACTTTAACTAGAATGAAAGATCTCAATATTTCCCCACCAAAAAGATCTCAGGTCTGAGTATGATTACTGAACTGATCGGCTAACATTCCTGTGTCGCTGTTCTGTTTTCTACAGATTTCTAATGTATGATTTCTATTTAGCCTTCAGCGCTTTATATGATCCAGCACTCTTTGAAATCCTTCACCTAAATAGAACCTGTGGTAAAACAAACACACATTCTAGAAACCTAAATGACATGAAGGATACCTAACCTAAAGTATTCCCTGTTTCTGGAATAAACTGTCCTTGCCTATCAGTCTGGGTTTCTTCTCCACTAACCTCAAAAATCAGTCTGGATAACAGGATGGGCAATCAAAGATTTTCATCAGGGATCCTTCAGTATTGGATGATGTGATTATGCTTCTTGATTATCTCCTTTGGCCATAATCTTAGCATAAATTTATAAATCATTGAGACTATGACCTACCTTGAAAATTTAATTCTGATTTAATCGAAGCATATGAGTCATATCAGAAAGAGTACAATGACAGAACAATGTTTGTCTTTTCAGCTTTTCCTGGTTAGGGGTCGCCACAGCGGAAATCCAGTCTGCTAATGATTGGCAGTAGATTTTTATAGTGCCGAGTTGCCAGCCCGATGCCCAACCTTCAATAAAAGCACACCCATTCGCGCATGTCTTTCGAACACCACTCGACCACAGGGAGGACATGCAGACTCCACACAGAAGGCACTCCAGCTGAGAATCAAACAGGAGAACCTCTTGCTGTGATGCAACAACGCTACCGCTGCACCACCGCGACTTAACAATAAATAACCAAAAATAGTCTGTTTTTTTTTTTTTACATATGTAAAAAAGAAAACACTATCTAGTGGGTCTTAGAACAGGCAATGAACGGATGCAGTGCAGTTGTACCAAGCAGACATTAGGGCTCCCAACATTGTTTCGATTGCAACAATGTTCAAAACAGCCACATATTATGACAGGAATGTGCTTTTGTAAAACCAAAAACTAAAAGGAAACACCAACCTTACTCACAGTACTTCAAATCAAGTAATTGAATAAACTGAGCACTTTCATTCCACTATTTCAAATGAACTTCAATCAGAAAATACAGAATACGCTCAACACTACACTAGTTTAAATTCAATTGACATAAAAATCACTTGATCATCATATTAACTGAACAAATTATACGTCTTAAAAAAAAAACAAAAAAAAAATGCATATATTATCAAGAGAATTATCATTTGTAATTTTTTTGCTGGAAGGGACTTTAAGTAGCATTTTATATTAAGACTTTCATTTAAACCTCTGAAAGTATTTGTATTAAGGCATAATTGCCATTTCTACTCTTCTTTCTAATTCATTGTTTAAATCGCTTCCTCTCAAGGTTGTTCATAGGTTCATAGGCTCATAGATTGGTACTAGGCTATCTGCCCAAGGGCCTATACAAGTCTAGCTATAACAGTTCCCTGGCTATTTCTTCCCACAGTATTTACTTCCCTGGACCCCTGTCTAGCAGGGCAACTGACGTGATCCCAGGGGTGAATTTCCTATCTCCCATCCAATCATCAAGGTTACTTTTGAAGAGGGCCAAAGAGGCGCTCTGCTTGACATGTATGGGCAGTCTATTCCAGAGTCTGGGGAGTCTTTGGGTCAAGAACCTATCTCTCCAGCATGTTTTGTTCATTGTGATGACAAGGTTTAGATTCCTGGAGTGTGTGTCTCTGAGGGATTGGGATTTCTTTAAGTGTAGCATGTCCAACAGTTCTGGGTTTGATATGGCCTTGTAGGTAAAGCAGAGATCCCCTCTGAGTAGACGATATGTGACAGAGTATAGGTGGAGTTTTTTTAGATGGTCACAATAGGGCATCTGCTTTAGGCCTGTGATTCTTTTAGTGAGGTATTTCTGTGGCCTTTCCAGTTGTTGCAGATGTCTTGAGAGGTACATATCAAATTGGGTATTGTATTCTATAATGGGTCTAATTAGGGATGAGTACAGTGGGACAATGACCTCCTTTCTTCTGGATGAAAAGCCCTTGGTGATGAGGTGTGCCACATAGGATTTCCTGACTGTTGTGGTGATGTGGTTATCGAAGGTGAGACCACTGTCCACCTGTGTCCCTAAGTCTCTTATTACACTTTCAGTGTTTAGTGTACTGCCACCTATGTGGTAATTCATGGGTACATGTTTTTTCCCAAAGCGGATAACTATACATTTCTTGGCACTGAGCTTGAGCCCATGGCACCAAGCATCTGTTTCTGTAAGTCCCTTTTGTAGAATATCCACATAATTTGGGGATTCAATAATGGCTCCCAGTTTGCAGTCATCTGCAAACTTTGTTAGCCAAAGTCCCTTAGTGTTGGCCTGTACTTCAGAGAAGTAGATGCCAAGCAAGAGCAGTCCCAGGACTGAACCCTGAGGTACTCCACTTGTCACTTGTCTGGAGCTGGATTTGGAGTCGGCTACTTTTACCATGTGGGTTCTGTCAGTAAGCCAGTTGACAACCCATCGAGTGGTGTAGAGAATAATGCCCAGCTTAGTAAGTTTATCTATGATTCCAGAGTGGGGGATGGTGTTGAAGGCCTTGGTGAGGTCCATATAGGCTGTGTGGACCACCTTACCCTTGTCCACGGCTCTGGAGACTGATTTGAAGAAGTCAATCAGGTTCAGGAGACAAGATCAGCCTTTCACGAACCCAAACTGTGTGGGGTCCATTGTTTGAAGGTTGCCAATGTCTTTGTTTATAAGTTCCATGATAATACATTCCATGGCCTTGCAGATCAGGCTCGTCAGACTGATGTGGCGGTAGTTCCCAGGATCCAAGGTGGATCCCCCCTTGTGGAGTCGGATAACTGTATCTGTGCACCAATCAGTGGGCATGAAGCCTGAGGTGAGGCTATGATTAAACATGACACTTAGGTGATGTGCCAGTTCATTTTGTATTTCATGTAGTACACAGCCTGAGATGTCATCTGGTCCCATGGATGGTATATTCTTAGCTTTGGAGAGTGCGTTTTTTTCACCTGTGTGGCCGTTATTACTGGAATTTGGCAATCTTTCAGTATTGAGATGGTCCCTTTAGGAGTGCGAGGGGGGTGAAGTTTGCATTGAATCAATCTGCCAGGATATTGGCAATATCCTTGGGATCAGTATATTTAATGCCATTCTGTTGTAACTCAGAGCAGATCTGAGCACTGCCATTTAGATCCGTGGCATAGCTATAGAATGCCTTGTGGTTGTCTTTGGAATCTTTGGCAATTTTATTTTTGTAGCTAGCTTTGGAGGATTTTATGAGGGATCTCAGCTTCTTACTGAGGCTGAAAAGGGAGTTTTTTGCATCCTGGGATTTTGTGGCAACATTATCCAGTTTACTAAAAACAAACTTATTACAATTACTGCATCTAAAACTTTGTTCGGCTAGCACATTTTTAAAATTCTTATTTTTATATCAGTAACATGATCTTTTATGTATTCCCAAAAATTGTTTGAATTGTTGTTACTGATACATACTAGTTGTACCAGCTATCAGATGGCAGTAGTAAGAGGGTTGTTATCTGGCAGAATGGAACAAGTAGTCAGTGGTTTGTTAATATCTGTTGTGCAATTTTTGCCCAGTGATTAGGAAGGAGGCAAAGAGAACATGGTGTGCTTCGACTATTAAATGTTGAACGAAAAGGACAGCAGCACTTTTAAGTGTGGAGATGGGCTTGCATCTCATAGTGGTTAAGCAGCACAGTAAGAGGTCCATTCTTCAATCAGCCAGCCAATCAAATGGGTGAGTTTTTTCTGTTAGACAACCATTATTTATAAAAGTGCATTGGTAGATTGCTAGGATGTATAGGAGGGTGGATTGATGGATAGAAGGGGCCAAAACAGAACAAGATGACAAAACATTTAGCCGAGCTGAACTGATTCATTTATTCCAGTGAATTCAGCCTTCTCTGCATTGCAACTTCATTTTCACAGGTGTATAGCAAAATGATAATGTGAGAATCAAGACAAGAAATTACCTCAAAATTCAATTATTGCATTGCTTATAAACTGCAGTGCTATATCAGTTGTATAACTGATCTGGAAGGATCAAAAGTATTATTCACAAATCACTTAAAATTATATAGTGCATTCCAAGTATTGACACAACTATGTAAAACTACATTTGTGACACATGAATTACAATAGCAGTCCTATGCAGTTATAACTTTATCACACAATTAAATAGCAGTAGTCTTTTTAGTCAGTCAGAAAAAATAGGAAACCATAATAGAAAAAGGATTATGCACATACCTTTTTAGCAAAGCAATCACAAGAGAAATCTTTATCGGCAAATTTGCAAGATTGACTGAAAGTGAAAAGAAAATGAAAAAAAAAGAGATTGTGTAATGAGAGTAGGACACACATTATATTACAATGAATCTATATGTATAATGTTACATAAACTGACTTGGTGATTTAGAAAACGCCTAAAGAGCCTTCTTATAAAAGGGCATCATAGTTAAAGTAACAGTGCAGCATGCAGAGGAAGCAGAGAACTACAAAATGTGGTCAAGAAGTTTTATTAAGGTTCCTGTCTGATACAATTGCAAATCTGCAAGGGGGGGTGAGATCTAATTGGTTCTATCATCACTGTACATTTTCTATAGAAGCAGAAAGAAGATGAGGGTCCAAACAATACAATGTAATTATTTTCCAGCAGCTCCTCAAGCTGAGCTAATCAGTGCCAAAAAAGCAGGCAGAAGTGGCCATTTCAGAATGTTCCACTTGGTTCTAAAGCTTAAATCTATTTAGAATATAATCTTGTTAACAGCAGAGTTCCAGTTGACTAAAACAGATGAATACACACAAAAGAAATTCAGCATGTGTTCAGTAACAGTAAAAGTCCCATGGATGAAATAAAGTCCTACATGTGCAATAATCAAAGGATTCCCAACACAGATTTATAAAGTACTAGAACTTAAACGCAGGGGTGAATGAACTGAGACAGCTATTTGTGGTGCATCTCAAACTGTATCCCTAAATCACTGTATTTACTATAGAGTGTTTAGCCTTCAACACATTGCACATCTGATTCCTGAATTTTGAGCATGTCAAAAAAATGGGTCTATATTATAATCTCGAAGGTTTAAAACTTCAAATCACTAAAGACTGAACTTTAGTGATCGAAGTCTTAAACTATCGAAACCAAAAAAAAAAATACTAAATTAAAAAAAAAATAGTGTGTAGGCAAGGGGCAAGGCCCCCTGTGCCCCCCATACACACCCTATTTAAATATACCAACTCCAAGAACATACTACATTGAAGTAAATGGAAATCTCCCCCTACGGAGATTTTCCGTTTAAACGTTCGATGTAGTGCGCTTTCGGTATTCTCGTGTCAACAATATCATATTTGATATTGTCAGACTTCAAGATTTTAATATAGATCCAAAAAAACTGTATTAGTACAGAATCAAATGGCCCCTGTATAGCACTTCTTGGACAAAACTGCTAACTCATGAAAAATAAGCTTGAACTTCCTGGATCTAATACTA
Organism: Protopterus annectens; assembly: GCF_019279795.1. NCBI lineage: Eukaryota > Metazoa > Chordata > Ceratodontiformes > Protopteridae > Protopterus > Protopterus annectens. The sequence continues at coordinate 439,651,291 of NC_056733.1, forward strand.
TTTTAGACTGCAAAACATGGTAACAGTCTCATAACAGGTGAGGCAGTTTTAGAACTGAAAACAATGCTGACCTGTGATTTTTTTTTTTTGGGGGGGGGGGGGTGCTTCTAAGTCCACCAGTTAAAGGATATTCATTTTGGTATGCAGTGTTATACAAACCTCTTGCCCTTCTTGTTTTCTATTATAATGAAGCACATAATTAGTATATTATACAAGGACATATTCACTTTGCTCTTAAGTAATGCATCTTTACTATAAATGTATAAAGAATAATGCACAGTCAGCAGTGTTGAGGCATTTTTATGAACATAGATTTCTGATTTCATTTTTTCAAACTTTGTTTTATATGATTGCTAAAGGGAAAGTTGATAATGATATCCATTCTGTCATATACAATGACTAATCATGATGGCAGTACAATAAGGAGAGAGAAGGCGAAAGAGAATCAGATTAGGATCTGTTTTGGATAGTTAAAAATGCAAGTGAAAGTCAAAAGTGTTGTCTTATGTGTAAAGCAAATCCAACATGATCACATATAGGATTGCTGGAAAAAAACTCAAAATAAGTGCAAAAGTTGTTCTGTACCCTGTAATCTAATTTGTTTGAGGCTCATTATTGTTCTCTTAACAGTGACCCCCGTTATTTTTACAGTTCCATTGTTTTACCGTTTTTATATATTACCCTTTAAGCTATACTATCATTAAATCCTGTACAGCCCAGCCTCTGTACTGTATGGCTCAAATTGTGCACATCATATTGTGCATTAATGTCAAACACATGAATAGCAGGTTGTGATAAGGTAATGTGCAAATCCTTATCCAGAAGTACGAGTGTTCTTATTCTATACTGCTCTATCCTATATGTCAGAGAAAAATCCCACTTTGGAAAATAAATCATTATAGTGAAAACTCAGACTTGATATTATTCATTCATTCATACCCTGTTTACCTATTTAAGACAAAGTAGGGGTACAAAGGATCCAGAATTGATCAGGTACTCAGTACGCACATGGTATAGAAGCTGATCCCAAACTGTCTGCCAATCCACTGTAGGGTGATCACACACACACACACACACACACACACACACTGACTTATCACATGTATCTAGTGACAATGTATAGGATGCCCATTTCACTCATGCCACATCATCTCTGCCATGTGGAAGGAAAATCAGTAGCCAGTAAAAGAACGCACACAGTTACATGGAGGATGCTAGTTTTCTGTGCAGAAAACACATCAGCTGAGATCAGAATTAGAGAACTCAGTGGTGTGAATTGACAGTGCAAATCACTGCCACACTGCTGGACTTGTTTAATCCATCTAAGATAGTAAAACAAAATTTAACTAAGAAAGTAACTTCACGTCCTTATGCAAATTTGTAAGCTTAGGTTTTAGACTTAAAACCAATGACTGCCCAGTGTATCTAGGTATATTAAATGGACAAGTTAACAGATACTTTCAATAATTCTTAATAAAGAAGATTTAAAAAAGCAAAAGCTATTTCAATGAAGTATCAGTCTTTTAACATAGCTCATTTGAGCAACACCCAGGATGTTGGCAGTCTTGAAAAATGCAGAGGTGATGGAGAGTGATGCTTTGTTTGTAATACCTTATACCAGAGCATGTGTCTTATTCTGGATTAGCCAAAATCTTTTATGTCAAAGAGATTATATTTTTTATGCTTTATTCACTATACACTATGGATAGTTTATAGTATGACCTTAGGCATTAAATATTGTTTACATTCATTTATTTAATTGTGCATTCAGGGTGCAATGTTGCAATGACTTGTCTGACAAATATCTACAAATGGTGTAAAATGTACTTCCATGGATACTTGCAAAAGTTCTACAGCATTCTGTATTTTAACATACTTATTTGTTTAGCTGTAAAGCATATTACATGTTATGAAACTCCCCTCAAGAACATTTTATGTTTATGTAGTCTTTATAGCAACACTTATAATATATTGACAACTGAAAACAAACCACTTCTTATGTAATACTGTGCAGCAAAAGCCAGATGAGTATTTTGCAACCAAATATATCATGATTTCCTTGTACTTTTATGTTGTGGTGCCAGTTTGCAACACCTGCTTCCCAAAGTTAATTTTAACCTCACCTTAGCAATTATAATGCTAGTTCAGAGAGTCTCCTTTGTACCTACCTCAGGCAGCTATGAAATGAAAATAAAAAAAAAAAAATGTTGAGTCTCCCTAGAGATTCATTGATATTGAAACATCAAACATCAAAAGATGGACAGTTTTAATACTGTACAACAGCCTAAAGATATCTATTCTGCAAACAGCATATTAGACATCACTTTGCTTAGTAACAATTATGTTTGCACTGTGATATTTTCATTATTATGTGACAGCTCTTTTGTTGTTCTTTTCTTATTAGTAACTTCTTACGATTTATTCACAATAAAAGAGAGGAAAAACATGAAAGTGTTAAGGCTGCAGGAGATTAACTGCAAAATGTTGTTCCTTTTTCTTGCAACACCTAGATCATTAGCTTTTATCTTCATAATGTATCCTACCTTATTTAACTGTCTTAGATAGCTTGCTATATGTTGACAGCTAAAAGAAATTGATGATTTCAATTTGACTGTGAAGAAAAAGGTAATTTCAGAGGGAGTGTGACAAAGGATTTTAGTTTATCAGGTCAGTCCATATGAGAATTAAAAGTGTAAGATCAATACAAGCAATAGAAGTATGGAGTGCAGCCGGTATGATTCAGTATATAATGTGGACAATGCCTGCTGAGTCTACCTGATTTCAAACCTCTGGAGACTGTCCTGTGAATAGAGTAGTATGTTTTTGTGCGCAGTGGTAATCAATCTGAGTATTTAGATTGACAGTGAATAGTGATGTACTATTACATACCACTCACTGCTTGCTTTGTAGTGTAAAGAAGAAGTTGTAGATTCTATTTCTTTGAAAAAATAAGCTAGTTTGTAAACTACAGCTAAACGGAAAATGCATAATTCCCATTTAATTGATGTTGCCTCTGTAAAACTCCCATAACACTTTTATGATGTGATTACAAGTTAGTTATTAGGCAATAAGTGGGTATTAGTATTACACACTGTAACACTGCATCTCTGTCAGCCTACAGTATATATATATGTGTATATATATATATATATATATATATATATATATATATATATATATTAGTTAAAGTGCATTGCATTACATTTTTTCTGGGAGGACATAACCTCTTAGCCCAAGAAATCGGGACAAAGACTGAAATGATGGGGGGACAAAGGCCCAAGAATAGGGACACATTTTAAATACTACTCTTAAAAACTTGGAAAATTGCTAGAAAAGCAGGATGTGTGTTAGCATGCATTTTCTGAATGCTATAAAGTCTGAAACTCAAATGCATGTCATTATTTATAGAGTTTAATCCTTATATCATCCTAGTGATTTGTCAAAAAACAATTTTTATGAGGAATAAATAAAATATGAGGCAAAAATCTAGACATTCTGGAAAAATTTGTACAGTTCAGAGTTACGTGGCAGGAGGAGGCAGCCTATCTGGTTTGGCCATTTATTGAATTTATCATTCCACCTTTATTCCATTCCCTGTGCCCTTTCTGTAGTTGGCTGGTGCTCTCTCACATGATTTTATGGATGTTTTCTCTCTATCATTCTAGTAGGATGTTCCATTGGTCCATATTCGTCTCTGTAAAGCATTGTTTTGTAGATCCAGAGACAAGCTGTGCCCTACAATCTGTTGATTGTGCACCATCCTCCCCATAGTCTTCTTGCTCAGGCTGACCTCATTTACATCTCCCTGATATGACACTGTGCACCAATATCATGTATCCCATTCCTATATATTCTGTGGTCATACCACTTCTTCCATGCTTTTGACCCCTTCAGGTAGATTTTATCAGAACTCCTTCAAACAGCTTGATTTTATTATCCTTGTATGGCCTCCAGTTCTAGGACTACACACAGTACTCAAAATGTGTGGTTGCCATGAATTAACTGAGACATATATTTAACTGCAGCATGCTCTTTCATGCTAACATAGACTACTCTCTTTATGCCTGTTTGTCCATTCCCAATGCAATATACATGCCTATGGCTAATTTCTTCTTCTATTATTTAATCCATTACATCCAAATTAGTCAAGGAGATCCACCGTGGCCATATGCAGTATTTTGCAATGGCCTGTGTAAAATCTCAAATACCACCTTTCTTTCTGCATAGAACTTCTTTATTTCACTATTATCCTGTCCTTTTCAGCTGTAGTAAATTTTATGTTATCAGTAAAAACACTAATTCCCTTCTCTCATCCCTTAGATCTGGCTAAAGAGAAAATGATAAAGAGTACTGAACATGGGACTGAATGTTGTGCATTTCCACAAGTAAACTCATCTTCTTAATAGCATTCACATTCTGTAATTCTTTGTATCCTTCTCGACAACCATACTGCACTGAAGTTCTTTAGTTTTAGTATACCTCCAGCCCCTGCAGTTTTTCTATCAGCCACTGTTGTCAGCCAAAGATAAAGGTTTTTATAAAATTGAGACTGAACATGCCTACAGATAATCAAAAGAAGGGTAAAGTGCCTAAAAACACCTCTAACAACAAAACCAAACAAAGGCACTGGTAAGGCAGTTCGGGTCCCAGTCGATATTGTTTATCGATAACAAGGACAACAAAGAAATAGTCCACAATAACGCTTTAACTTGTTCACCGTGTTTTTGTCCTAAAACTTCATCAGATGAGCGTACCAACAGTTAAAAACTGATTATATACACCTTTTTTAAAAAGACCTTAAACCAATCAAATGAATTGTGTAATTAAAGGAACTAATTGATACACTTGAAGGGTAAAAAGCATCAAATCATCACTTGAGACAACATACATACAATCCTTAAGAACATAGATTCTTTAAAACATAATGTAACACCTTTATGTGAGAAATAAAAACATAAAAAATATGTTAAAAATATATTTATAATAAAACTTTTCATTACTTTACAATAAAAAAAGTAAAAAAAAGTGTTAAAAACTGTCCAATAGCACTATCTGCTAACCAAAATATAAATTACAAATTAGCTGATCTCAGCTTTAAAACTGGCTTCAAAGATACATATTCATAAAAACCCAGATATGTATTTGCTTCTAAAATTAATTGCCAGTATAGTTCTCTGTATTCTAACTGGGTTTCCCAGGGACCACCCCTTGGGTCTATAGGTAATATGTCTATGGCAAAAAAGGCAAAAGTAGCCTCAGTGCAACTTTGGCTATGTTTATACAAAGCATTATTAATATTCTTTTTCCTAATGTCGTACATATGTTCATACACTCTCATTTTAAATTTCCTTTCCATTTTCCCTATATAATACCCATCACATCAGCCACATAAAGCTAAATAAATAAGGCCATTTGTACTACAATTAGCATAGCCCCTAGTTTTGATACATTTATTTCTACATTTTAAATGTACCATTTCCCCTACTTTTATATAGGGACACTGGGCACAGTTGCCACATTTGTATGTACCTCTCTTTTTGGAATTTTTACCATTGTACCCACATGAACCACTTTCCAAAATAGCCTTTATATTCTGACCCTTTTTGTAAATGCATTTAAAAGGGGTCTCAAATATACATCTCAAATCAGATATACTAGCAAACTTTTTCCATCCATTCTCAACAATATCTCTAACAAGTTTAGCTTCAACATCATACATGATTGTCAATGCCTTATTGTAGGTAGTGTCTCCTTCTTATTCTGACCAATGTCTATGACACCTTTTCCTAAAAGAGGGGCAAACCTAGTGTCTCTAGCCTGCACCACATCTTGAAATATCTTATTTAAAAGACCATCTGGATAACACCAAGCTTTAAAAAGTACCAGCAAATATATACACTCTCTTTGGAAATCATCATTATCAGAAGTCATCCTACTAAGACTTAAGACATACAAGTTGACATTTCACTACGCTCTTTTTTTGATAAAATGGATGCGCACTACTGTAATGTAGATACAAACTGGAAAAAGTCTCCTTTCTGTATATGTTAGATTTGAATTTTCCGTCTAACTTAGAAATCTTGACATCCAAATATTTAATTTCGGTATAAGCTATTTCATAAGTAAACCTAAGGAATTCTGTGCTGTTGGTTAAATAGTTTAAAAATTCTAAAGAATTGACTTCAGAGCCAATCCAAAAGAGACAAATGTCATCCAAAAAATGGACATACAATCTCCAATATTGTCTATATTCAGAATTAAAAACATATTTATTTTCCCAACATGATAAAATTATGCTAGCATATGTTGGGGCACAATGTGCCCCCATGACTACACCTCTCAGCTGTCTAAAGTATTCACCCTCAAGATAAATAAAGTCATTCTTCAAAACCAAATCCATTAGGGTTAAACATGTACGAGAATCACTAAAGAAAATATTCTTGCTAGCTAATAAAATCTCTTCAAGCCATTCCATACCAACATCATGTGGAACAGAGGTAAATAAATCTATTACATCAATAGTTATAAACATTAAATCCTCTGAATATAAATCATTGTTAATTTTAGATAGCAAGTCCCAAGAATCTTTAATAACACTAGCCCCAGTTCAATGATAGATTCTTTAATTTACAATCAATATACCTAGCGAGTTGGAGCGTTGTTGCCTCACAGCAAGAGGTTCTCCCATTCATTTCTTGGCTGGAGTGCTGGGAGTGCCTTCTGTGTGGAGTCTGCATGTCCTCCCTGCAGTTGGGTGGGCATTCGAAAGATATTCATAAATGGGCATGCCTTCGTTGAAGGTTGAACATCAAGCTGGCACCTCGGCGTTCGTGAAAATCTACTGCCAATCATTAGCAGACCAGAGTTCCACTGTGGTGACCCCTAACCTGGAAAAGCCGAAAGACCAACAACAACAACAACATACTTAGCAAGTGGGGCTGTGACTGAACCATCAGCAGAAACTATAGGCCTTACCAGTGCCTTTCTTTGGTTATGCCTGCAGATAATCCCAGACTAGGTTCTGCTGTAAAGTAGCCAGAAAGTTGGATCAGGTTCAGTTGATAGCATCTTCTGGCCATGATCATATATTGTTTGTTATCAGGAAGTTCAAGTTGTACTTGCTTTGGAATACAATTTGCTTTCCCTAATTAATCTCTCTCTCTCTCTCTCTAGGATTTTAGGTTTAAAAGATCTGCTGTTCTTTATTTTTTTCCTGCTACCACCCTTGTGACTCTCTCTCATTCTTTAAAGATTCAGATTATGTACATTCAGTACATATTTCCCCTCCCTCTCATCTGTAATCTCTCCCTCTCTCTCCATCTTTATTCAACTTGGTCAGATCTGCCTTTCTCTTCATGCTTTCAACAATATATCTGAAATCTTCTCTTGTTCCACTTCTTGATATCTTTACCAAATTCCTTTTTAACTAGTACTTTTGCTGCCCGTCAGCTTCTGCTGTGCTTTCACCAGCACCCAAGTCACTTCCTTCTATTATTGGTGTGTTCTATCTTTGTCCCCAGTAATTAGCATCACATTCCTCTGTAGACACATTGATCTCTTTTTTTCTTTGCCTCATAAACAGGATTCTAGTTCATTGAGTGTCAGGTAACATCTCATTCTCTACAGAATACCCAGTACACCTCAAATCTTTGTTGATGTCTGTTTCATCAGGATAATTCTGTTTCCAGTTGTTTTATTTCTTTCATCTGATACACTGCTAAAGCCTATGAGTATTGCAGCATGCGTGCATTCATCTTCATTTGTCACCATATCAGTACTTCCTCCCATGCTGCACTGAGTAAGCTCAGTTTATTGTAACTTTGCAACTTTGTTAGCCATCACTCCTTTTTTGAAAAGCAAGGAGAACATCTTACAAACTACAAAACATTTAGTGTGTTTGTCTCATGAATGGTATTGTGACTTCATCATAGCAAATTTTTAAGTTAATTGTCCGCTTATATAACGCATCACTACATCACACAAAAACACAATTACAAAGAGGCTTCATAAGTAAAACTCCAGTATGTGATGTCACAAATTATTTGAATAAAATTAATACATTAGACCTGTTTGAGTGCTCTTTTAATACTTAGAGTCCCATTTAACCCTGGCAGCCAGTTTGTCATAAGCTGAGTTTACCACTGCAGCTCCTCAAATATCAGTATACATCTGATCTAACACTCCAATGTCCAAGTACAGCTGTATCTACAACAAAAGGCAGAACTTCTTTTTGCATCTTGCACAGCATTGTTGTGTGCTTGTAAAGGCCAGTGGTTTCCTTTTTGTCTTGATTGCACATAGGAATGCATAGGTGTACTATGACAGCATCCATGTGGTTTCACCAATGAAGAATGTGTCACGCTTGTTGCATCATCTGATATATACTACATATTTAGTATTGCAGTTTTATTACTAGGTAGCACCACAGTTTGCCCTGTGTGATTTAGATTAGCCCCGGGATTCAATAAACGCCATGTAGGCTTTGTGCAGAGCCTGCATTGAGTGTTATCGCAGATGCGATGTTGCTCATCGCTTGGCATCATGCAATGCATATTAATGAAGCAAAGCAGGTCTAAGCAAGGTTTCATGACTCACAGCAGTGTTGCTGGCTGAAAAACCTCTTAGTTGAATGCAAATACCATTTCTGTGCAAGGTTGCTGGCCACCAAAGCTTGCAAGCAAACATGGATAGCAATTCAATGCATGTCCAAGCAGATCTGGTGTGCAAATTTGTGCAAAATGCAAAAATGACCATCATGACTACACATATACCTCTCAATTGTATTCCATTGTAAGGAATGTACCTCATTTGGGGTCTTAAAAAGTTCATATTGCATGACGTTCTACATTGAAGGAGTCTGTCACACATTCAGACTAATGAAATTTTTCACTGATATCCAGAGTAAATAGAAATTAATCACATTAATTAAATAAACAATCTTTTATGTAAGTAAAACCAGCACATTTTAACCATCATATGACCTTCCTAGTTTCAGATATTAGTAAGGCATTAGTATGGTTTCTACATTTTGCTCATTTGTTCCACTTTATGAGGGCGACTCTCCCTCATTTAGGAGATGGAAGTTTGAGACCTATTACACAGATAGCAGCTATGCTTCTCAAGGATTGTTTGACAACATGGCATTTGCTTTTCCCTTTCTTTAGTTTGCTTCATTCATTTTTTTTTTTTGGCCAGTGCTTGCGAGATGTGCCATGTAGTGTAAATACTGGAAGTGGAGACAGTCAAATTAGTAGAGAGAGTTGCGGTTAATCCACAAAAACAAAAAGCCAAGGAAAATATATAATGGAAAAAAAACACCATGACTGAAGGTTCCAACAAGTAAAGTAAAGATGCCTTTATTCACAAAAGGTTAGCGCTTTTGTGCAATAAGCACTTCTTCAGGTCTAAGCAATCTAACTGAACACCATTCTTAGGTACACCATAAAACAATTAAAAACCAATTAGTTCACATAGCAATGAACAATTCAATTAAAGCAAATTAATGTTTCAATTTACATAATTTCAGGAATGTCTCATGGGAAAGACTTTCATTCAGACCAAATTGCTTGTCTGCTTACAGGGTAGGTATTCATTGTGTTTCAACTGCTTCAGTTCTGTCTCTCAATGGGCCACCCCTTAAACTCTTACATATTAACTGCAATACTTTAAGACAAAAAAATGACCAGGTTTCTCTTTAATATGTTTAAAAAGTGCATTTGAATCCACATTCCTTCTGATTTCTCCCATGTGCTCTAAAACTCTATCTTTCAAACTACTATTAGTTTTTCCAACATAAAAAACATAAGCAGTCTTTACAAGTAGCTAGGTAAAGCAAATCTTGACTCGTGCAGACAGCATAGAATTTAATTTAAAATCTTGTATTAGTTAATGGGTGGACAAAATAATTAACTTCAGAAATAAAGTTACAGGCTTTACAATTATGACAAGAAAATGTACCCATTCTGCCAGAAGGTATTGGCTTGTTCAAATTATTATTTCTGGCATAACATAGGTGTTTACTAGGCTAATGACCAGAAGGGCCTTTTTAAGCCAACCCATGCATCTCAAATCTGTGACAGGTTCTGATACTCTTGCTAAGTGTATGCATGGGCCTGGAGATGAGACCTTTGTTTCAGTGAAGATTTGTTCCAAAAGGCAAAGCTAGGATTTTCACCCACTAAATTCCTAACATGCTCATCTAATAGTAACAGAGACCTTAGTTTTTCGGCTTTTCCCAGTTAGGAGTAGCCACATTGGAACTCCGGTCCGCTAATGACTGGCAGTGGATTTCTACAGTGCTGAGATGCCAGCCCGATGCCCAACCTTCAAAGATAGCACATTAAAACAGAGACCAAATCTTCTTTACTATATCACATACCATCTCTGTATTACTAGTATAACATAGATTAAGTCTCATAAAATTCTGTGCAGATCTAGTCTTATTGTTACAATGTCTAGAAGCAGAAAAATAGGGGGAGCCTAATGTTCCCGTAACACTCTTCACATACCCAGCTATTTTTTTAACTTTCTGTGGTTTATAACCTCTATCTAATAATTCATTACTCAAAGTCTGAAAAGCATGTTTCACATCCTCAACATTAGTGTGTGTTCTACAAGCTCATAAAAACTGACCTTTTATTACATTAAGATAAATATGGGGTGGGTGTATGCTTGTATGATGGAGTTTATTATTCCTCCAACACGACTTCCTAAAAACTTTCGTATCAAGACTCCCACAATTGTTCTTAATGAACTGAACATCCAAGAAATGTATAGCATAGTCAGAGAAATTGAGTGTAAACCTTAGAAAGTCAGTACTAATATTAACTTTGAACAAACATTTTCAAATGTATTTCATCACCTTTCCGCAATATGAATAAATCATCTACAAAATGCCTATGTTGTTGTTGTTTTTCTTTCGGCTTTTCCCAGTAAGGGGTCGCCACAGCGGAACTCCGGTCCGCTAATGATTGGCAGTAGATTTTTGCATACAGATAACAGTGTAAAAGCCTGTGCTTTGCAATATTGTAAAATACATTCCAGCATATGCAGTATGTAAGTGACAAAATGGAGCCATACCTTGTAAGAATGAGTACTCCTTTTAGAGATATCATGAAGAAAATGCTTTTTCTCAATGTTCCAAAAATATAGACCTGACATCAGCTTGCCTAGCTACAGTGTTACCTTTTTATGTGGTGCACATTACTAATGGATTGCAGCTGTGCGTGATTACTGCTTGAGAGGGGAAAATCACAACAGTACTGCAGGCTGCCTTACTTCCATTAGATGTGCCAGCTTAAATTTAGAAAGTGTTAACATTTAAAGTTGGAAATGTAAATAAGAAGCACATAATTCACAGGTTATGTCCCTCAACATCCAAGTTGACCTTAATTTCTTAACAGCTGCATATTACCTAATTTTCAATCCATATCCTCACACATTTTAAGGAGAATGATACAGAATGGGTTACACGGTGCATGTCTCAGAGTACTGTGGCATAGTCTGCCATATGTGTCTGGCACCACTGGGTTGTCCATTCACAGCATTGGATGAATGAGATGTGGAAATGAGTGGAGTCTGTGATGGACCAAGGGGTGTCTGTTATAGAATGGGCAGTGTCTTTGATGGAATGTCTGCTGGGAGGGGAATAGCATCCTCATGGGCATAGGTCAGCCACATCATCTCCTGTTAGGCAATGTGGCTATGTCCGACAACTCTCACATGGTGCCAGTACTTCCAGCCCTCCATCAATGAGTGTGCTGTCCATGCTCAGACATGGCAGAGCATAACAGTTGTGGTCATGGGTATCCTAGTGAATGGAGCTAGTCCAGCAGATATCAGTCATGTTCTGGTAGCTGAACTGCATCTGACCATGGTAGTGGATATCAGTGTGCCAGTGCAACTCAAAGCCAGTTTTCATGGCTGGGGATGCCAAAGATGAACTGCCACCTCTACCATGCATGGATCACACCTGTCTGACAGACTAAGACACAGAGTGAGCATAGAGCTTGGCTGTGGTCATGCACACACACAATTATTTCACATGGAGAACACCTACAGATATACCACAGTTACTCATTTAGTCTCACTGGCCATTTGTTGTTTTATAGCTATGTCTGCTTTCTTCTCTTTCTTACTCACATACACTCACTGACCTTATGTGTCAACCTAAGCTTCCTGATCCCTATCCCCCCAAAACACCATCTGCAAGTGATGATAGCTGTGCCATATCCCTGTTTTCTATCTTTTGTATTCAATGATACAAACACCTTCTGTCTGATGCACATGGTCATAGGTAACTTATTGCTTGTATATCTGCATTTGTGCTGTTGAAGTGGTCATTGTACGTTGAACTTATATTCTCCTTGAAAAGTTCAATAGCTTATAACATCAATATGTCACAACTTTATACAGATTTCACCTGTGAATGGTTGTGAAGTAAGAATCCGCAATGTGGCTCATTAATTTATAGTGTCTCTCTCTTTAAGAATTTCCCAGTAGAAACATATGGTGCACATTATAGATCATACCATCATATTTAGATATTAGGATTGTACAACAGAACAGTAGTGAAACCTTATCAGTTAGTAAAACAGTATAATGATCTTTTTTCATTACCCTCACCAGACACATGTAGTAGCTAGATAGACCACAGGCCTTTCTCATCAACATAACACAGAGGCTATGAACCATACCATGACATATGTGGATAGATTAAAAGCCATATCACTGTAATCTGTGTGGCATAGGCTGAGGTCACATCTGCCTGGCCTCCAGCCCACTGTCAGGCAATGGCATGTTAAGATTACTGCAGATCCAAAACTATCATATAGCTGATGACATCAGCAGAGTCTGTTGAGGCCAGAAGATGTGTCCCCACATGCTGGTGTAAAAGCTGTTGGTAATGTCAAGAAACAGCTAACAGACACACACATTCATACACACAGCTGACTACAGTGAAAATAAAATCACTACCTAAGTACAGAGACTACCGAGCACAGCACTTTACACAACACCACAGCTTAAGTCCAACTTGGAGTGTGTCAGACAGAAGTTTATAGTTGATGACATCAACAGTGTCTGTTAAAGACAGAATAAGTCTCTCACAATCTTGTGTAAAAGGGTCGCCTTAATGTCAAAGTCAAGAACAAAACCTCCGCAAGTAGGACCAGGGGCCTGGCTGGAACTGATACAAGTAGACAAAAAACGCCTGCACCAAACACAGTGAAAAGCACAAAACCAGTTAGGTTAATACATAAATATATTTATTTTAGTTCATAATGTAATATACATCCCAGACCGGTTTCAGCCAACAGGCTTTCTTCAGTGGGAACAAAAGTAATAACACAGTTAACTTAATTGAGCATAGTTAGATGTTTGAGTTTAGCAGAGTGAGGTTGTGAGCACCATCAACTAGTCCTGTCCATGATGGAGCACACAATATTATATATTGCACTTTGTAGTGTGGTTGATATATGTGTGCAAAAAGTACTGAGACCACAGTTTTGTAGTGCTTGGTGGTGTTGTGACAACAACACGTGAATGTATCTGATGTACCACCAGAAACATTATTTACATCGCTGTTTGTCAATCTTGTGGATTTTTTTAGGTAGGTAAAACAGAGAAGCAACTAAGGAAAAGTATTTATGAACACCTTTATGCAAATCAAACGAGAATTCTAACAATGCTCTATACAGGCACAATCTAGTTTGTGCAAGTTTTAACAAGTTTATGTTTGGTATAATAGAGATCATTCCAAAAAAAATGTTAGGAATGGGTGGTGGGAATTAGAGACTGAAAGGAAAGAAGTACAGTGGCAATTAAAACGTAACTCCACCACACCTCCAGCTTAAATGTTAACATTTCACTTCTCCCCATTTTAAAGTTAGGACACAGAATTTAAAAATAGTCATGCAGGTGTTTTTTTTTTTTTTAAAGTAAATAAGAATTGTGTAACTTTGACAATTTTGTTATATAAGTATCGATCTTTTTAAGTCCAGATTTATTTAGTGACAGTGTCCTGATGATTACATGCTTATTTCCCATTGGTTAATTAATTGTATTTAAAGTTTGTATGGACAGCTTGATTTTAGTTCTGAGGAAGTCCGTACACTATTCAAGAAAAAAGCTCTTAACAGGTATCAAATAAAACTGTTCCTGTGGTTTGCTGCAACCGTTTGTGGTCCCTTGTTTAACATGGTGAACAGTACCGGCTTCCTGGCCAAGTGTCTGGTTTGTTTTTTACTAGTTTGCGTTTTCTGGACACATTTACGCTTATTGATTTTTCTGTATCTGATGTATAGTTAGATAGAGCCCTTGGTTTATAATGTTTCCACATGTAGTTTTCTGTCAGACAAAGGAAATGGAGAATAAACACCAATAATAAAGTATGATGTACACAGTCCCATAGTGCACCGAGTAGCTAATTTGCATAATGGTAAACAAAGTGTACACACATGAGAGATACACGTTTGTGCATAGGTATGCAGTCTGCAAATGTGAGCCACAATGGAAATGTCTGATATTTCCATCTGTACTCCAGGTCTGGTTTTTGTTATGCTCAAGAGCATTAATTAAATATATCTGGTTTATATTTATGGCTGTCTGCTTCCTAGGTAGACTGTTTTGTCCTCTTTCTGCAATGTGGCACTTTGCAGAAACCACTTGAGCACAGCCAAACCTGTAATGTATTTGTAGTCCAGTAAAAGTAATAGGAATAAGAAACTGAAAAAAAAGGAGAAATATGTGATATGCGGAAAACCAATACATGCCATACACAGTACAACATGATAGTATACATGATATACTGAACTTTCATATAAATGCATCTTCAGAAAACAGGATGGATGCCTTATTCCTCTTTACCACACAAACAGCTTTTCAGCAAAGGACTGAAGTCATTCTTCACACAATCAACTGCAACAGGATGTACACTGTTATCAAATCATCAGCTATTTGTATGTTTAATTACCATTATTATATTTGGATGTGGTGCACTTACCGAGTATACAACCTGTTATGATTATGCTGCAAATATACAGCTGTGCCTTACATTTCTGTGTTTCTTGGTCATTCATCAATTATCTGTATGTTAGTGTGAGACATGCAGTGTGTAAGCCATTCATATCTTTGTCCTTAAATTGTGTGAGGAGATTAATTGGGGGAGTAATATGATATGTAGTTGCCAACAACTGAAGGCCAGGTTGGATGGCACACACAACCATATACTGTTCTTTGAGGGTAGCATAGGTGAGTTACTGTTATGGCACAAACAAGGGTACCCTCCTGTTTTGCGGGGGCAAAGCTTATGTCACAAACAAGCAGAGACTGTTGTTTTGGTAAGGAGCAAAGGTCAGTTACTGCTATGGCTTAAACAAGGATATGATGCTCTTGTTACTCTCCTTGTTCTGCATCCTGCCTGTTGTTTGATCTTGGGAAGGGTTCTGAAGTCAGAAACTGCAATGTGTATCATTACTTTCTAACTTTTATCTTTAATGATTTACCAGTACAAAGGTATGGTGCTAAAATGAGGGCATGCACTGAACATCAATACTTTTGAGAGGGATGACTGTGTGAATCTTTGATGTCTGAGACCTAAGACTTTCTAATAGAAATATATAAGTAAAATCATTGCTCTGCTGTCACGTTAAGGTAGTTTCTGTAGAAATCCAACAGTATTTACTTGCTTTTTGCACCACATTAAGCAATACAAGGATATGTCATAATGTTATTAAAGAATACACTCTAGGCTCAGGACTTACCTTGCAAATGCAGCAGTTGACGCAGTTATAGTTCAGGGCTGACTCTGTCTGATGGAAGCAGTACACAGCCAATAAATGGGGAGATAATGGTTGTGTGAGATGCCTGGCATCAATTTTACAATATGTATGTGTGTAGGAGAAAGGTATTAAGTACATAAGTGGTCAGTGAATGTGATATGTGTTGTCTCTTAGTCAAAACAAGTTCATATTGAGCATGCCTATGTCTGCCTCCAGCCAAAGCAGCTAGTAGCTCCCCCTCCAAATCCTTCTCTGACTGTGGCTGGGGTGATATAGGCATTGGTGGGGGGATATGTGTCCCTTCTCCTTGCTGATCCTGCTGCAGCTGTTTCCACAGGATCACATTATGTAGCATAATGCATACTGTGAAGATTTGTGCACATGTGTGCATATTATACTGCAGAGCTCCACTAGATGTATCTATGCACCAGAACTGTGACTTCAACAGCCCAAACACATGCTCTATGACATTACTATTTTGAGCATGTGACTTATTATGTGCACTGAATTGCACTTTGCACCTTGTATGTATATGTGTATTTGCTTTTTTGTCTTGATCTTAATAGTTGTATGTATACCATTTATCCTGTTCTTAATAGTTGTACGTATGTCATTTATGTAATTCATACTTGGAGAGTCACTGAAACCGGAGTCATATTCCTTGTATGCATGCATACTTGGCCAATAGATGTGATTCTGATTCTGATTATGGTGTTTCTTCCATGGCTGTATGTGCACTTCTGATGACTGTCATCAGCAATGGTTCCAGTGCATAGCCAGAATCCCCTAGTAAATGACCCTGTGGGATGTCCCCCTTAGCAACCATCTGGTACAGCTCTGATGTGTGCCAGATATGGGAGCCATCATAACTGCCAGGTTTGCCAGAACATACATTCAAGATAATTCCCTGGGCATTACACATGACTTGTCAGTTGATGGAATGGTAACCCTTGTGGTTAATGTAGATTCTACCCTGCTCACCAGGTGGGGCCTTAATGTGTATATGAGCGCAAGCTATGGAACCCAGTACTTCTGGTTAATGTGCTACTCTGTAGAAATGTTGCATATTGCTGCCCCTTTCTGTAGAACTACAGGGAAAACATATGTGCTCAGTAGCATGTATGAGCATAGCATCCAGGAACTGGTGGACCATCCTGGATGCTGCTGCCTGTGACACATCCATCATACCCTCAGATGGTCTTTGAACAGTACCTGTAGCTAGTATTCTAAGGGCTACACATACATTAGTTTCCACTTGGATAGGTTGGCCTCGGTTGGCTCTGGCTCTGAGTTGAGGGTGATAAAGCTCACAGATTTCTTGTAATGTGTCCTTGTCCACCCTCTAGCACTCTACAATCTCTGGGTCATGTAAGATCTGAAAAGTTACACTGGGTCTGAACACTTTTCTCCTTCTCGGCCTAGGCCTTTTGTCACCTGCATTAGCAGCACTGGCTTCAGCTTGTAGCACATACATATGGAGCAAAGCTGCAGCAGTCCCTAGCATTATGTCCCTTTAAAAATGTGCTTGTCCTACTCCAATGGTATTGAAGTATGCAGGAAAAAAACAGAATGGAGGCTGCATGGATGCCATTTAGCTTGTTGAATAGCTCCACTGTGCTGAAAATCACCTGCTTATGCTGTAATTAGCACCTATGAAGCACACCTGCTGCTCAACTGAGTGTGTTAACTCTGTTGCTGCTTATTAGTGTGTGATGCACACCGCCGAGTCACTCTGCAAACCTCTGTGCCCCTGTACTCACCTACATGTAAATAAGGTAAACACGGGCACTATTGTTATTATTTTCCTCAGTTCCTGTGATATCACGCAAACATGGAGCACAAAAACTGATTTAAAGTTTGCACACCCTGTATTAGAACCCAGGACCATTGTACTCCTGCTCTACACATACATGTGTTGCCAGAGGAATAGTTACATGTCAAGCATAGAGAAACCTGCCATTCATTCCTGCTTCCAATGATTGAGCTAACTGACATATTGCGCAAACAATGACAAAGAAAAAAGTAAAAAATAACTTAAAGCGGACAGAGATTACACATTTTAACAAAAAAACAGAGGATGAAGCAGAACTTGTGAATTGTGCACTGCTTGCATGCACATTCATCCTTCACAGGCCTACATGTACATCTCTGTAAGTGTAACCTGACACCCCCCGATGTTATCATTCACTGTTGCCATCCATTTTAAACAAACACTGTGGAAGTTTCTACATGAAGTGAATATCCCTACATGGTTAGAATTTTTTGAGATTCAACAATTCTAATGAGTTTTGTCCTCATTTGCATCTTCACCATGCTGACAGCCCTGAATCTACATAGATGGTAACCATGTAGGCAGGGAAACTGATGGAGAGCCCAATGTTATAAACACAAGGAAGGGCATTACTTTTTTATATATCTGCACAGAGGAATACATTTGTTGATAAAATTTGACTGTATTCCATCCACTACATATTGCATATGCTTACATGACACTATGAATAGTCTGATTAAGTGGGTTTACACTTTTAGCTGTCTACATCAGTTATGAGTGTATTCTTCATTTGAGATGGGAGAGTGAAGCTGCATGTATATCAAGGCATTTTAAAGGGATTGCTGCTGTTGTTACTCTACTTTTGTAGCATCCATCCCATCTAATGATGTAATAATGTGTGTTCTGTTACATGTTAAGGCCAGTTCTGTGCAAACCTAATAACTTTTACTTGCTGTTGTTTCTGTGTTTTTCATTTTCAAATACACGGGCAACATGAGCATGGAGTTTATACGGTTGCTTTACAGCATGTTGAATCATTCCACTGTTTTGGTCGCTTCATTAGCATACAGTTCAGCTACTTATGCTGTAATTTGCATGCCATAGAATTTACCATGTTTGCATGTGAGTGTGCACAACTACACAGAGTTTATTGAATCTAAAATTATCACAGCCGTATGCACATTGCAGTATGATGCACACACAATGAAAATTATTGTGTAGGCTTTATTGAATTCCCCCCTAGGTATTTGCCCAGAATCAATACATTTACAGAATTTACAGAAACCACAGGGAAATTCACCCTTCTATCTCTTAGATTCAATGGGTTCCATAATGAGACTCTGCATGCTTTAAAATATTCTTCAGATTAAGTTTTCTTTTTCATATTCTTTGTACCTTTTTCTATCATGTTGCCCAAGTTGGAATTTCGTATAATAATATGTTATTCATTATTTACATTTCTATTCTAGAAGAATCAACAGTAGAGAATAGATAGACAGAACAAGAAATGCCTTTATTAGCTGCTATAACATCATCCATTGTATCCATGCCAGTAAATGAACTGATAGAAAATACTCATGTCTATACTGAACTATATCCAATGTTATTCTTTCAGACATTCTCTGCAATAATCTCTCTAAATAAATACACTGAAAATCTTTTTGTAAAAACATTTGCTCATTTTGGCACTCTGCCAGCCTGGAAATTCTGACAAACTTGACTTTATATTGTATTGTTTTTTTACATGTTTTTGGTGACACCTTGCTGAGAGCTATTTTTAAATCCCTTCATACTAGGAATCATACTTGTAAACATTAAAAAGTCAGCACTGCAGTTAAGATCTGTTAATCCCATTCAGCCATGCACACATACATGCACACACACTCAAAAGCAGACACTGAACTTTTCCATAAAATACATATGCTATGAATATAAAAAAATAATATGAATAATGTTATTCCCATTCTGATAGGATCTAATTGACAAAGGTGCTGCTATTTTGAACTATTTTCCACCAAAATTAAAGAAGCTATTTCCTAAGGTAATGTCTAATAAAATACAGACAAGCATAATCTCATTACTGCTCCAGTTATCATTGTATATAATGGAAAAAAAACTTCTGACAAAGTTTACAACTTCAGTTTGCAGACTGCAAGTATGCTTACTTTCAAAGTTGTCAGTGGCAGACTTCAAATAATCTTTTTGTTCTGAACAAAATTTCTCAGTTCATTGATAAAATGCTACAATTGTCTCTAAGATAAATGTCATGCACAGAAATAACTCTGTGTGCTCAGTTTTGGGCCCAGGATTCGTTTAGTCTAGAAAGCAGATCCAGTATTATTTTTATTAATTTTGGAATACTAAAAACCTTCAGTTTTTCAGTTTTTTTAAAGCAATAAGGAACTCCAAACTTCCGTATGTATCAATTCATTACACAACCATTTACAAAATTGATTTTCTATATCTTCTTGTCACTTTGCTGCAACAGTAACTGAAGCAGTCTCCAGAACCAATTTGGTTGGGATATTGTAAAAGTATTTTCCTGAAAAAAAAATCAGTAGCATATTTCTCGTCTTTTTCAACAAATACTTCTTTAGCAAATGGTCCTACAAATGGGTAATCTATGTGTAGATGAAGGCTGAACTCTAGCGCATCATTTTCCCAAAAGTCAAACCACAGAGGATCAGAATTGTTCCACAGGAAATAACTGTCATTGACATGTGCCAGCAGCAATGCCCTTTTTTTAGAGTAATTCCCCCATCTTCCAGCTGGTGCACATGTGAAGTTGGCATACATGAGTCTAGGGGGTGGAGTCTTACCCCTGGCATCAGGGATTGTAGGGGGATTACCCCTTGCAAAAACTCTTAAAAAATATCTCTCCTACCATTTTTGTGTGTGTGGGAGGGTACAGCCCAGGGATTCCAATCCTTAGAAGGTTGAACTTTGCCCAGTCATGGTGGAAGCACTGTAATTGCAAGTCCACAAAATCCCGTCTACTTAGAGCAGTGCATTGAAAATATTTCTGAAGTTCTGTTCCATGTTCCTTCTTTTCACTCAACACAGTTTCAATATTACTTCATACTGGTTACACAAGGTGTTAATATGCTGAAGAAAAAAAAGCCCAGCATCAAGAAACTTCTTTATTAAAACAACAAAGCTTTCAGGTCTACACCCTTTCTCAATGTGAATATAAAACACGTATTAACTCAGTTTAAATAGGAGCAAATCACATCATGTGACTACAGCCAGCTCATCACAAGTGCCATTTAAAATAACAGTCACCTATAAGATATAAAAAATATATAAAAAAACTTGTGTATGTATATATATGTATATATATATATATATATATATATATATATATATATATATATATATATAAATATATATATATATATAAACGTAGCAATGCGATAGCATCCACAAGAAAACCACCAACAGTTACCAATAAATACGATGCTAGGTGCTCGAAGGTACCTCCAGGCAGCAAAATGAATAAAAATCCACAGTTTATTTACAAACCACACGATAAAAATAAACGCTCTTCTAACACAGGTACCAATTGCGTTTTCGTCTCACTATGTGGGACTTCATCAGATACTGAAAAGTTGTGCTGATACTATTTAAATACTTTAATTCCTTTACAATTGATGTAATTTACCAATTAAAAGCTGATCTTTCATAGTTTAAATTGACAAATCAGCTTCACTTCCTCATGAATATTCATGAGTATTCATGCATTATTCAAGATCTTCTAAGTGTTGCAAACCTCCGTTCCATAAAAAAACTTTTTTAAAAAATGAAATGGAGGTTGCACAACAATGTGTTTCCACACTGACGTTTCTACTCATGAATTCATGTACCAATTCTTATAATAAATAAGTAAATAAATACATAAATACATTTAAAAACCGTCCTTAAAAATTCATAATTATAACAGCTTCCTTATGATCTTCTCTACCCTAATGTGTAAATGTAAAAATATAAAGTGCATTTAGTGTATATAAGTCTTGTATATATCATAAAAACTACTTCATACTATCTATTTGTATATAAGGGACACCTAGAAAATGTATTATAAAATTCAATAAAATCTGATTAAAAATTTCTTTGTATATAAAATTAATTTCTCCCTCTTCTTAATAATGTTGTAAAGGTCTACTACCCTCTAGTGTTGGAAACTGGAATTCATTAACTTAAATTTTATTTGATTTTAACCTTAAAATATATATATATATGTTGGGTTTATTGGTCACAGCAGTATTAAGGACAGGTTTAATATCAGCTCCTTGTCTCAGTATCCAGCTATATTCCTTGTTCTCTAGTAAATTATTTATATCACACCCCCCTCCCCCCGATGCCTTTTTCCACCATTTCTATAACCCTAAACTTAAAGATGTGGTCAGTGTTTGTACACATAATATGTCTACATAATGCATTCCTATCATTCACTCTTTGTCTGAGGAAGGTGGGGAGAATCTCCCTACCGAAAGCGCTCACAATAAAGGGTTATTTGACTACAATCTGCCTGGTCCTTGTTTCAGGATTTTGTTGCCTCATTTGTTCTTTTTGCATAGTTTTTTGCCATTGTTGTGGTTAATCACTATATTCCCATCCTGTTCCAAGTTTTTCAATGCAAGAAGTTCATCATATGTTAAATTATACTTCCTTTTTTTGTCATTCTCAGCATACAGTTTCCTAATTTTAACTTCACAAATGTCATGGAATACTTTAACAACAGGCATACTCACAACCTTAAAAAGAGCTGTAAATCTTAAAGTTTTGTTTAAAAATGAACAAGTAGGCCAACAGTTAGAATGTAAACACAGAAACATGTATATACCTGTGAGTATGCCTATTGTTAAAGCGTTCCATGACATTTGTGAAGTTGAAATTAGGAAACTGGATGCTGAGAATGACAAAAAAAAAAAAAAAAGGAAGTATATTTTAACATATGATAAACATCTTGCATTGAAAAACTTGGAACAGGATGGGAATATAGTGATTATGCAAGCTGATAAGGGGGCTGCCATGGTACTTATGAACAGGACTGATTATATTCACTCTATAGATATGCTACTAGGAGATGTAAATACTTTTAAAAAGATAACATTTTTAGATGTTAAAAAATGTACCACTGATGTCAACATGGCAATCTATGAATTACAACTTAGTGGTGATATAGATATAGACCTGTTCAATTACTTTACGGTGCCGTGTCCTAAAATATCACAGTTTTATGGCCTACCAAAGGTATATAAGCCGCTCCAAACCACCTATGAGGCCAATATTATCTGGCAAAGAGTGGGTGACAGAACCCATTTCAATATTCCTGCAGAAAAAAGTGGGTCATCTTTTGATAGATTGCCTATGTGTACTTAAATATACTACAGATTGTATTAAAAGATTGCAGGTATGGTTTAACACTATAGTTTGTTTATATCTAATAGAGGGTAAATACCTGTTTGTAACTTTAGATATAATGTCACTCTTCACTGTGATTCCTAATGAATATGGCATTGATGCCATAAGGGACTTTTTGAATAGTAAGAAGGTTATGTCCCCTAGAGGTATAGAAAATATATGTTTGCTTCTTGATTTGATTTTAACTAAGAATACATTTTTGTTTAACAGTGAACCCTATTTGCAAGTGATGGGGTGGCGATGGGTACATCCGTCGCAAATACTTATGCCAACTTTGTACTCCATCAGTGGGATATTAAATATGTATGTAGTGATATGCATGTTTTTAACAAAAAGTCTGTTTATATCAGCATTTTGTGGATGATTATTTTATTATTTGGAAAGGTACAAGTGAAGAATTAACTAGTTATGTGGACTATCTAAATGGTACAACTGTTTTTTTTTTAAGATTTAAAGCAGAATCGTCCAGCAGTAATATTGTAGTCCTAGATGTTTGTCTAGTGGTTAAAAGAAGGTAACATAGAGACCAGTATACATAAAAAGGAAGTACATGCCAGGAGGTACATAGATAGACACAGCATGCATGCCCCCCATGTATTTAATGGAATAATGAGGGCACAATTTAATAGAGTTAGTAGGTTAAATTCAGAGGAGCATGTATTTCTTGGACAGCTGGAAGATATGAAGTTAGATTTTTTGGATAGTAGGTATGATGAAGGGCAAATTGTGTAGATTAGTGAGGAAGTAAAAGGTACATTGTTGAGGCCAATTTTTAGTATTAATCAACATTAGAAAAGTCCACTTAGAACACCTGTCCTCGATAAGGACAAGGGAAGATATATTACAACTTATAACGTGAGGACACAATTGGTTAAAAAGGTCATGGAGAAAAACTGGATGATTCTGATGGCTTCACCTGGACTCAAAAATATTTTCGATGAGAAACCGTTTTTTTCTTATAGAAATATAAGAAATTTAAAAAGTAAATTATGTTATATAAGGATTTCAAACCTCTATGCAAAAGACGTCAAGAAATGAGAGTAGATACTTTAAGTTGCATGGGATACACTTGTTGTAGTGATATTTTTGTGAAGGATAGTGACTTTGTTATACACCCCCTGACAAGCAAAAAGTATAAATTTAAAGTGACAGCAAACTGTAATAGTTTGAATGTGGTCTACCTGGCAACCTGTGGACAATGCCCATCTTTTTACGTAGGCAAGACCACAGAGAAACCTAAAGAACATATCGTAGAACACAAATCAGACATCAGAAGAGGGAATGATAGGAATGCATTATGTAGATATATTATGTGTACGAACACTGACCACATCTTTAAGTTTAGGGTTATGGAAATGGTGGATAAAGACATTGGGGGGGTGATATAAATAATTTACTAGATAACAAGGAATATAGCTGGATACTGAGAACAGGAGCTGATATTAAACCTGGCTTTAATACTGCTGTGACCATTACACATATGCTGGTTAAGTTGCAACAAAGTAAACTTTGATGTCTGTGTGATATTCATATATATATATATATATATATATATATATATATATATATCTATATAAACATTTTTTTTAATATTTTTTTATATGTTATAGGTGACTGTTGTTTTAAATGGCACTCGTGATTAGCTGGCTGTAGTCACATGATGTGATTTGCTCATATTTAAACTGAGTTAATACTTGTGTTTTATATTCACATTGAGAAAGGGTGTAGGCCCGAAAGCTTTGTTACTTTAATAAAGAAGTTTCTTGACGTTGAGCTTTTTTTTCTTCAGCATATTGGAGTTTTATTCCAGTTTTACAGCAATTACCTTGTTCTGCCTTACTCAAGGTTTTAACCCAGAGCTACCTATTAAAGCAATTAGTACTTGCATATGCCAGTATTTTCCTTTATTATACTATATTATATAGCCAAGAGTAATTCCTATCCATTTTTTTTCAGTTACTTGAAAAACATGTTCAAGTTTGCCTTCGTATTTTGCATGTAACTCCCTGAAGACTCCTCTTTATCATCATCAGCAGACCAAGAGGTCAGGAATTTGTAACCCTCACAACGTAATGTCTATGATTTCCTGCTAGAGGCAGCTTCTCCTTATTAGTTGACATGGGGAGTTGCCTTTCTCTGGTTTGCCTGCCAATTTCAAACTGAGAAAATTACCTGTCAAAGGCATCCCCATCCAGTGAATAAATAACAGACAAAGCACCATAACAGGCAATGTGATTCCCAGGTTCAGTACTCAGTATGCCTAATAACTCACCCAGAATACAACCACCAGTTGTATCATTGCTGGATGAGATGCAAGCCTAGTAGCCCGTCAACATTTAATTGACTGTGGCCTGAACAGTGCTGAATTTTAAAGCTACAAATGTGGTGAGTCAAAGCCCATCTAGATAATTGTGTTACAATCCTTCTGATGGTGCAGCCATGGTAGAGGAATATGCAAATGATTAACCTAAATATCCTACACAATAAATAGTAATTTAGGATGGAGAAAACCCACGTCTCTCTATCTGTAGTGGAACAAGGTGTCTCAGCTTTGATGAATTTTTTGCTTATGTAATAGATGGGATAATCATCCTTGTCTACAGCCTGAGGCAAACTGTGCATCATTGTCTTCCTCACAATCATCTGTGTGCATTAACAATTGAATGGAAATTTCTAAGACTATTATTACTGGTTTAATTCCAGTATACATTTTATTTGTCTAAAGGCTTATTCTAATTCAGTTGTCCATAAAACTGTGAAGTAAGCATTCCCTTAGACATATCAGTCAGGGGATAAATGATGGTAGCAAAATTAGAAATAAATTTAGAATACTAGCTAGCCAAGTCTAAAACAAGCAGTGGCTTCTTATAGATTATCATGAGACAGGTTACATTTTTTTTTTCATTTTATCAGGTTATAGCTTTGTCATTCCTCTGTCTATTACAAAATCCAAATAGCAGGGTTCTGACGCAAATAATTTTCACTTTGCTGGATAAGCAGACAATCCATCTTAATGTAGGGAAGCTAAACTCAGATAGGTATTAGAGTGATGACTTTCTAAGTCTTTAAAATATTACTGCGTCATTCAGATAGCCAGCCAAAATGTTGGTATGGTGTCTAATCATTTTTTGCATCAGCCTCTGGACTGCTGGAAGTGCTTCAAAGAAACCAACAGACAGGCCTCTGGAATGAAATATTCCATATGATGTGAAGATTTTAATTTTCTTATCTTGTCTAGCTTGTGGAATTTGTCAATACCCTTTGATTAAGTCCTAAGTGGACAAAAACCTAGCTTTGTTATTGTTTTTAATCAATTGGCCCGCATGGGGCACAAATCAAATTTAGATATTGTATACAATTTTTTTGAAGTAATTTCAAAATCTTAGGCTTGAGGATCAGTGCAATGGGGCTATACTATCCAAGATGAAACATTTTCTGTACCACTTTCTTAATTGCTCAGTATTGAAATATGGGTATTCTGTATGGTTTCAAATTATTTATTTATTTATTTATTTTTATTATTTATTTGCAGTTGGTTTACCAGGATAGTTCATTGGGCCAAAATGAACCCGTTTTCAATGGGGTCCTGGGGAGAAAAGCTCCAAACAATCAAGGTTACAGTAGGTTATGAATGATAATTATACAAATGTAAAAAATATGAATGATAATTATACAATTTAAAAAAAAAACAATTCAAGCAAACAATAACAAATAGTACACAAACATTACAACTAATACAAAGTAGTGATTGAAACTAAAAAAGGAATAGTGCAAAGTAAATATTTAGAAGTCATTTTGTCCTAGGATTCAAACACTTAAATGAGCAGCGTCATATATTCATGCAAATATCATAATAATATTCTTGCAGATATCATAATAATAAGAATGTATGAGTTAGGAGTAATGAAACAGAAAATTGTTGGTGTAATCAGGGGAAGTAAGGAAGATGGGAAATGCCAGTGCTATTTATGTGGGATGGGAACAAGAGCATTCCCAGAGGGATACTAGATGAGAATGAAGAGATTTTTTAAAAATAAAATGGTTAGAGGTGATACAAATGGATGGTGGCAGGGAGTTCCAGAGGTGTGCCAGACCATAGGATAGAAGATTTTTGCCTGGGGGACGAGTTGGTTTGTACACTTCTAATATATTTTGGTTATTAGACCTTAATACTCTATCAGGTAGGTGCATTTTAAAGGCAGAAGAAAGGGAGGGATGGAGAGAGGGGTTGAAAATCAGCTTGTGTGCAAGAGTTAGTTGAGTATAGGTGAGAAGATTGAGTAGTTCTAGCCATTTGAGTTTTTGGAGAGAGGAGCAATGGTGGGTAGAGGACTTATGGCTGGTGGCGAACTTGACAATTTTGTTGTAGCAAGAGGAAAGTTGTGTTTTCAGAGAGGATTGTAGATTAGTTAGAAGTGGAGCTCCATAGAGAAGGGAGGGGATAAGAAAGGAAGTAGAGAGAGTAATTTTGGTGGCAGGAGTAAGGTAATGATTTTGTCGATAGAGCATACCTAGTTTTTGATGTGTTTTTTGATATTTAGTTGTAAATGGGAGTTGAATTTGAGCTGGTTGTCAATTTGGACCCAGAGTAATTTGGTCTCTGAGACCAGTTCCAGAGGTGTGTTATTTTGACTAGTAATAAAGTGTTTATATCGAGGGAGGTGACTTTAGAGGGTGTAAAAAACATTAGTTTGGTTTTAGAGGCATTGAGTGCTAGGTGATTTCTTTTCATCCATTGCTCAGTGGTTGAAAAAGCATCTTGAGTAAGCTTTAGAAGTGTAGGGATAGATGTGGCAGAGCAGATAATAGTTGAATCATCTGCATATTGGATGATGTTTGAGAAAAGGATAGAGTTGCAGAAGTCATTTATAAATATATTAAAGGGAGGGGACCCAATATGGAACCTTGGGGAACTCTGGTTGGGGTATTAAGAAATGAGGAGGTGGCCTTTTTCCATTTTACTGCTTGAAATCTATGGGATAGGTAGCTGGAGAACCAGTTCAAAGATGAAGGTGATAGGTTAAGTTTTGAGAGTTTAGTTAAAAGCAGGCTGTGTGAGATAGTGTCAAAGGCCTTAGAGAGGTCTAGTAATAGGGTAGAGACAAATACACCAGAGTCCCAGGCTTTGTTAATAGTTTCAATGAAGGAGAGGAGGGCTGTCATAGTGCTGTGATTTGGTCTAAATCCATGTTGTGTGGGAGTTAGTAGGTGATTATCTAAGAGATGTGGTAGGAGTTGAAGTTGGATACACTTTTCAAGGAGTTTAGAGATAAGAGGCAGGATAGCAATGAGGCGGAAAATTAGTAACATTGTTATCATTGCCCCCTTTATGTAATGGTATGATAAAGGCCTTTTTCCAGATTTGGGGTACTGTACTTTATTGGATAGAACGGTTGATTAGAATGCTAATGGGGTAGGCAATTGCTTCAGCAGCTGTGCTAAGAAAGAAAGAGGGGATATTATCAGGAGCATTAGTGCATGGCTTCAGTTTTAGAAGGAGTTTTTTTGATAGTATAAGTGGGTATAGGCTTTAGTGAGAACAGTGGGGAGTGGGAAGAGGGGGTATTAGAGGGTGAAAAAGGTGAGGAAGTGAGAGTAGGAGAAGAGGTAGAGGGTAGAGAGTTAGAGGATGAGAATGAGGGAGTGGTAGCAGTGCAGGGTAGAGTATTGGTAGGGGGGGTTGGGGGTGAGTTGGAGAATGTGATACAGTTAGGGAAAGAAGAGGTTAATTGAGATGGATTCAATGAAAAAAAGAGTTAAATTGTGTGGCTAGATCAGTATCAGGAGCATTAGGGTCTGGGATGGAGATGTCTGGTTTGCTGGGGTTGAGGAGGTTAGAGATACCTTTCCAGAATTTCTGAGGATTTATTTTGTTATTGTTTTGTATGGAGAAGTAATTTTGTCGATCAGAGATGATGAGTTTTTTTACTTTATTTCGAATTGTTTTGTATTCATTATGGTTGAGGGTGGTCCTATTTTTCTGGAAGTGTGCCCAGGCTTTATCTCTATGCCTCATTGTTGCTAGTGTGTTTTTGGTAAGCCATGGGGCAGTTTTAATTTTTATTCTCTTTGTCCTTAAGGGAGCATGGAAACTAACTTTCTTACCAGCCATAGTTACTGTGCTGTGCAGGATTAAACTGATTATATCAAGCAGCTCTGAAAATATATATATTTTCATTCCTCAGTACAGATTCTCTTGTTTCTCATACACTCCATACTCAGAATATCTCATCTGTTTTGGTTCAAAACTTACTGTGGTGGCCATAACTTACTCTGCAGAAATACTTACTACATAAACTTCAGTTTCTTTCCAAGGCATCAGAACATTTATATTATATAAATATTCCAGTTTCCTTTTTCCTCATTATAACAGCCTATAATTTGGTTCTTTTATATATATATATATATATATATATATATATATATATATATATATATATATATATATATATCTAAAATTAACCGACTCAAAAAATTGAGCGAAGAGAAGGAACTTTAACTAAGAAATGAACTTCGTGACAATAAAAGCATTCAATAAAATAGTAAATAACACCAACAACTCTTGTAGAACTTTAGCTTTAAGTCTTATTTATTATCAAGACTTCTTCAGAAAGACATGTTTCATAAGTATGAGCAACCATTTTCACTTCCTTTATATACATTAGTTCTAGCAGGCCATTTAAATTAACAACAGTTCCTTTCCAATAGAAAAGTGTGAACAAGCAGGTGCTGTGTGCATTTTCATTAACATTACAATTGCAGTTACATAAGGCAAATTGGTCAGACAGTAATAGCCTTGTGGTGCCATGTGCATACTAAAAGGGATAGTGTGCAAAAAAGGGATCGTGTGCAAAAAGGGATCGTGTGCAAAAAGGGATCGTGTGCAAAAAGGGATTGTGTGCAAAAAGGGACTGTGTGCAAAAAGGGATTGTGTGCAAAAAAAAAAAAAAAAAAAGGTTGGGGGGGGGGGACCAGGAAAGATGACAGTCATGCTGTGATGATTCTAATATAAACACATAACTTATGAGTGTTTGCCTCCAAAGGTAAGTAAAGAAGGGAACGGAGGAAGGTGGAGGAGTCAGGTAGAGAGTCCTACTATGCTTTGGCATCGGTGTGTGTAGAGAAATGTGTGGGTATGCCACCTGATGGGGGAGTGGGAGGAATGCTGTGTGGACTTGAGGGGGGGCTGTTAGGGGGCCGCCCATGACAAGGAGCCTATGAATAACAGTGTCCCCCAGAAGACTGTCAGTGCAGATGGTACCACCTGGGCTGGTTTGGGTGGTATCACCCTTGAATGGCTGCGTGAAAATGTGAGACTGGGGGGTGTAGTTGGTGGGGTCAGCGGGGCTAGCCTGGTGATTGGGAGCATGTGTGTAGGGGTATGGGGAGTCAAAGTCAGAGAGAGTGGGAGCATGTGTGCAGGGGGTATGGGGAGTCAAAAGTCAGAGAGAGAGAGAGAGAGAGAGGAAACACATTATATTCACTTGCACAGTTGTAAATCCATAAACACATTAAATCTACTTGCACAATTCTTCAAACCCTCTTGCACAGTTCTTCAAACCCTATCACATTTCAATCTCTATACCATTTAAGTGCACATTTAATGTTCAGTGTCTCGTTGAGACCTGGATAGACATCAGCTCTCAGTTCTATCTGCCATTTTAATTCCCGGACTTGCAGGAATGTGTCCATGTCCCCTACAAATTCTGTTATTTTTTCCAGCACTGTGAATTTGAATCCTGTGAGGTTTGGGAAAATAGTACTGTGTTTAGCCAAGGCATTCAAACTGTCTTGTTTGTGTATTGCTGCAGTGTGTTCTTTAATACGGCTACTCAGCTTCCTGTTCGTTTTGCCGATATAGAAATTCCCACAGTGTTCGCAGAAAGCACAGTAGACTACATTTTTTGTGTTGCAGTCATAGTGGTCATGTAGACCGACAGTTCTGTTGCAGTGCGGGAAGGTGACATTGTTGTTTTTTCGTATGTGTACACAGGCAACACACTTGCCGCAGTCAGACATTCCAGGTTCTGTCGATACTTCGCTCTGTGAAGATGGGCTTTTATTCCTCTCGAACGCACCACCAAAAGAAGAGGTTCGTTTGAAACAGAAGTTTGGGGATGTGTTTATGGATTTACAACTGTGCAAGTGAATATAATGTGTTTCCTCTCTCTCTCTCTCTCTGACTTTTGACTCCCCCATACCCCCTGCACACATGCTCCCACTCTCTACTTTTGACTCCCCCATACCCCCTACACACATGCTCCCAATCACCAGGCTAGCCCCCGCTGACCCCACCAACTATACCCCCCGGTCTCACATTTTCACGCAGCCATTCAAGGGGTGATACCACCCAAACCAGCCCACGGGTGGTACCATCTGCACTGACAGTCTTCTGGGGGACACTGTTATTCATAGGCTCCTTGTCATGGGCGGCCCCCTAACAGCCCCCCCCTCAAGTCCACACCGCATTCCTCCCACTCCCCCATCAGGTGGCATACCCACACATTTCTCTACACACACACCGATGCCAAAGCATAGTAGGACTCTCTACCTGACTCCTCCACCTTCCTCCGTTCCCTTCTTCACTTACCTTTGGAGGCAAACACTCATAAGTTATGTGTTTATATTAGAATCATCACAGCATGACTGTCATCTTTCCTGGTCCCCCCCCCCCCACCTTTTTCTTTTTTTTTTTTTTTTCTGCACACAATCCCTTTTTGCACACAGTCCCTTTTTGCACACAATCCTTTTTGCACACGATCCTTTTGCACACAATCCTTTTTGCACGATCCTTTTGCACACTATCCCTTTTAGTATGGACACGGCACCACAAGGCTAGTACTGTCTGACCAATTTGCCTTATGTAACTGCAATTGTAATGTTAATGAAAATGCACACAGCACCTGCTTGTTCACACTTTTCTATTGGAAAGGAAATGTTGTTAATTTAAATGGCCTGCTAGAACTAATGTATATAAAGGAAGTGAAAATGGTTGCTCATACTTATGAAACATGTCTTTTTGAAGAAGTCTTGATAATAAATAAGACGAAAGCGCTAAAGTTCTACAAGAGTTGTTGGTGTTATTTACTATTTTATTGAATGCTTTTATTGTCACGAAGTTCATTTCTTAGTTAAAGTTTCTTCTCTTCGCTCAATTTTTTTGAGTGCTGTTAATTTTAGTTATAAGTCTTCTACTCCGTGACAGTATGGCAGGAAACATAGCACCCAACTCAGGCTCTAGTAGCCAACTGAAGACAGAAGCAACCAGGAGCAGGACACCAATTGATCCAACAACAGTTCTTACAAAATTATCGGAAGGAATTCGTTTGGCGCAGGATCTCTTCAAGGACCTAAACAGCAGACCTTTAACACCTACAAATGAAAGGATCACCAGGGACCGCACTGAACCCCCGGACCACTCTGGACCCAGGGCCACAATTAACAACAGAACTGGGACAGAAATAAGGACCACACAGGCTCTTGACCTGATACTCATGCAGACGGAAATTAATCCCTTCCGTTGCCCGGTCCAGAATACAACAGCACAACTGGAGTACAGTCAAAACAGAGGGATCTCTCAGAGCGCCAGATCTCTAATTACCAGATTTGAGAGACTGATTAAAACCTACAATAACCTGGAGCATGACAACTTCTATCTGGAAAGGTGTTTAGAACTGGATATAGTCCCACAGGGTCTCAGGTGTAACAAATTTCCTAACAGGTCTACTCCAAACTCTCAGCTTCACAAAGAACTGGTCAAAATATATAATGACTCTGGGCTAGCAGCTATCAAAGCACTCATCCAAAGTAATACTGAGAGTATGGCCACCTACAAGTCTCAAATAGATGATCTGCAAACACATATCCTGCAGGATCCCACATTTATTGACTTCATGAAATGTGGGACAATGTACCGCACAAAATTACTAGGCATGTGGCGGCACTGATTGAACGCAAGAAAGGCAAATTGCTTAGGGACATTAAACAATATGAGGAAGGAAAAGCATACCCGATCAGGCCCACACACTCCTTACACACACGGAGAAGGCCAGACAGATATCCCACAAACAATCCGTTGTCCACAACTGAATTAAGGCCTACGACAGAATTACAAGAACCCACAAATGGACCCAACACACCAGAGGTGGATAGACTCCTCATCACATCCAGCCCACTAGCAGGGAGTAGTTCCCAGATGATGGTACATACTCCTGCTAGGGGACAGCCAAGACCAGAAATGCCTCTCCAGAATCAGCCGACAGAGAGATCCAGACACCAGCGAACGTGACCACCACGACAACAACGAGGACAACAACAATACAAACCGCAGGACACCGGACAGTGCGATCAATCAAGAAAGGGTTTATCAGACCCCACAAATCAACGACCAGTCTTCCAACAACAGCACAAGTAGCAACAACAATGTTTTTTTATCTTCAGCAGGACTCACAACCAGAACCAGGACTTATACCAGGTTCAGACCTGGGGGTAATGAACGAAACTGGAACCACAACACCAACAATATTGAGGGAAGAGGGGGAACAACAATCACAGGGGAAGAAGGAGCGGAACGGATACAGTACTAGTATTACTGGGTGGACCACCCTGATCACCCTCCCATTCACTGATACCAGCACCTGATAGCACTGACTTCAGGTCTCCAGCAGGGGTAGGTGACATCTTTAACCTCATCACACGAGATTTCTCAGAAAGCCATCATAAGGTACTGAAGAAAGGCTTTTCTTTCATCCCGGCGCAGAGAGCCAACACGGCGGATGTTATCCTGGACCTCAAGTGCTACCTGAGAAAGTTACAACTAAAATTAGATATACAACAATATGAAGAGGAAGAAGATGAGGAAAGCTCGGAAGATAACAACAGACCCCTTACCATGAAGAGCCTGTACACTCCTGCACTCTCCAACACACTGAGCCTCTTTGCGAGTACCTGCGAAAGGGATATCAGGAAACTCCTTTCTGATAAGCCCTCAGCAAAGTGGCACAACCTGAACAGGGAAGGAAGACAGGCTTGGAAGGAACTGAGTCAGGACAAATCCCTACGGATCATGAAGGCTGACAAGGGATCCGGGATAGTATTGATGGAGCAGGAGAGATATATCCAAACACTTGAAGCATCCCTCATGAATAACCAGTTCTACAAAAAGGTCAACATCAACCAGGTACAACAGAACTTTAAACAAATTGACAACCTACTGTTGGAACTGTACCTCAGGGATGAGATCTCTCAAGACGAAAAAGACTTCATGCAGGTTATGACACCCAGCCTTGGAAAATTTTTCAGAATCCCCAAGGTTCACAAGAACCCTGAAAATCCACCTTTCCGCCATGTGGTATCGAACCGAAGGACAAAAACAGAAAAGATTTCACAATACGTGGACCACATCCTTAACCCCATTGTACAGAACAGCAAATACTACATCAAGGACTCCTGGGCTTTTCTAAATGACATATTCAAACTAAGGCTGGATGGAGGGGAATGTTTACTGGTCACCCTAGATGTAGAAGCACTCTACATAAACATCCCCCACGCCAAAGGACTGACCCTCACCAGACAGTACCTGAACAGGCACTCCAACCTAAGTGGGACTAAGATTAATACTGTATGCAGGTTAACAGAAGCAGTATTAAGAAATAACTTCTTTCAATTCAACGGGAAGATTGACCACCAACAGAAAGGGGTAGCCATGGGGTCCAAAATGGCCCCAGCATATGCAAACTTAGTCCTCAGTGCCTGGGAAATGGATAAGGTTGAATCACTACCCGGGTTCAACAACACCATAATGTACAGGCGTTATATTGATGACATCTTTTTTGTCTGGAAGGGGGACAGACGTTCTCTGAGCAATTTTCTGGAAACCCTTTTCCAGAGTCTGGACTTCCTGACCCTCACGGTAGGACATATCGGAACCACCACTCAATTCCTGGATATCCACCTCACTATAGACCCAGAAAATGGACAGTTTGACTCCAACATCTACCGCAAGCCCACTTTCCGGAATAACTATCTAGAGTTCAGCAGCCAGCATCCCCATTTCATGAAAAAGAATATTGTAAAAGGACAATTCATCCGGTTATCCAGACTCATTTATAGGGACGAGGTTTTCATCAAGGAAGGTTTTTACCTCAGAAACATGATCCTAGAAAGAAAATACCCAGAGTATCTAGTGGACAACCTGTTCCAAGAGATCATACAGCACAGACACTCCAGGTACCCACCAATCCTGGAAAAGGGATTCACAGCAAGGGCACAGAACGGACCGAACAAAAAGGACTGGTTGTCAAGTTTCCCTTCCAATTTCCACCGATATGTTTGGAATTAGAGGGGTCCTCACCAACAATTGGGACATCTTGGGAGGAGAAAAAGGTCTGACAAAGTTACTTGGGACATCCCCAAACTTCTGTTTCAAACGAACCTCTTCTTTTGGTGGTGCGTTCGAGAGGAATAAAAGCCCATCCCCACAGAGCGAAGTATCGACAGAACCTGGAATGTCTGACTCCCGCAAGTGTGTTGCCTGTGTA
Source organism: Protopterus annectens (assembly GCF_019279795.1). Lineage (NCBI taxonomy): Eukaryota > Metazoa > Chordata > Ceratodontiformes > Protopteridae > Protopterus > Protopterus annectens. The sequence continues at coordinate 439,686,804 of NC_056733.1, forward strand.
CACATACGAAAAAACAACAATGTCACCTTCCCGCACTGCAACAGAACTGTCGGTCTACATGACCACTATGACTGCAACACAAAATGTAGTCTACTGTGCTCTCTGCTAACACTGTCGGAATTTCTATATCGGCAAAACGAACAGGAAGCTGAGTAGCCGTTTTAAAGAACACACTGCAGCAATACACAAACAAGACAGTTTGAATGCCTTGGCTAAACACAGTACTATTTGCCCAAACTTCACAGGATTCAAATTCACAGTGCTGGAAAAAATAACAGAATTTGTAGGGGACATGGACACATTCCTGCAAGTCCGGGAATTAAAATGGCAGATAGAACTGAGAGCTGATGTCTATCCAGGTCTCAACGAGACACTGAACATTAAATGTGCACTTAAATGGTATAGAGATTGAAATGTAATAGGGTTTGAAGAACTGTGCAAGAGGGTTTGAAGAATTGTGCAAGTAGATTTAATGTGTTTATGGATTTACAACTGTGCAAGTGAATATAATGTGTTTCCTCTCTCTCTCTCTCTCTCTCTGACTTTGACTCCCCATACCCCTGCACACATGCTCCCACTCTCTCTGACTTTTGACTCCCCCATACCCCCTACACACATGCTCCCAATCACCAGGCTAGCCCCCGGTGACCCCACCAACTATACCCCCCGGTCTCACATTTTCACGCAGCCATTCAAGGGGTGATACCACCCAAACCAGCCCACGGGTGGTACCATCTGCACTGACAGTCTTCTGGGGGACACTGTTATTCATAGGCTCCTTGTCATGGGCGGCCCCCTAACATCCCCCCCTCAAGTCCACACAGCATTCCTCCCACTCCCCCATCAGGTGGCATACCCACACACACCGATGCCAAAGCATAGTAGGACTCTCTACCTGACTCCTCCACCTTCCTCCGTTCCCTTCTTTACTTACCTTTGGAGGCAAACACTCATAAGTTATGTGTTTATATTAGAATCATCACAGCATGACTGTCATCTTTCCTGGTCCCCCCACCTTTTTTTTTTTTTTTTTTTTGCACACAATCCCTTTTGTACACAGTCCCTTTTTGCACACAATCCCTTTTGCACACAATCCCTTTTGCACACGATCCTTTTGCACACTATCCCTTTTAGTATGCACACGGCACCACAAGGCTATTACTGTCTGACCAATTTGCCTTATGTAACTGCAATTGTAATGTTAATGAAAATGCACACAGCACCTGCTTGTTCACACTTTTCTATTGTAAAGGAACTGTTGTTAATTTAAATGGCCTGCTAGAACTAATGTATATAAAGGAAGTGAAAATGGTTGCTCATACTTATGAAACATGTCTTTCTGAAGAAGTCTTGATAATAAATAAGACGCTAAAGTTCTACAAGAGTTGTTGGTGTTATTTACTATTTTATTGAATGCTTTTATTGTCACGAAGTTCATTTCTTAGTTAAAGTTTCTTCTCTTCGTTCAATTTTTTTGAGTGCGGTTAATTTTAGTTATAAGTCTTCTACTCCGTGTGACAGTATGGCAGGAAACATAGCACCCAACTCAGGCTCTAGTAGCCAACTGAAGACAGAAGCAACCAGGAGCAGGACACCAATTGATCCAACAACAGTTCTTACAAAATTATCGGAAGGAATTCGTTTGGCGCAGGATCTCTTCGAGGACCTAAACAGCAGACCTTTAACACCTACAAATGAAAGGATCACCAGGGACCGCACTGAACCCCCGGACCACTCTGGACCCAGGGCCACAATTAACAACAGAACTGGGACAGAAATAAGGACCACACAGGCTCTTGACCTGATACTCACGCAGACGGAAATTAATCCCTTCCGTTGTCCGGTCCAGAATACAACAGCACAACTGGAGTACAGTCAAAACAGAGGGATCTCTCAGAGAGCCAGATCTCTAATTACCAGATTTGAGAGACTGATTAAAACCTACAAAAACCTGGAGCATGACAACTTCTATCTGGAAAGGTGTTTAGAACTGGATATAGTCCCACAGGGTCTCAGGTGTAACAAATTTCCTAACAGGACTACTCCAAACTCTCAGCTTCACAAAGAACTGGTCAAAATATATAATGACTCTGGGCTAGCAGCTATCAAAGCACTCATCCAAAGTAATACTGAGAGTATGGCCACCTACAAGTCTCAAATAGATGATCTGCAAACACACATCCTGCAGGATCCCACATTTATTGACTTCGCGGAAATGTGGGACAATGTACCGCACAAAATTACTAGGCATGTGGCGGCACTGATTGAACGCAAGAAAGGCAAATTGCTTAGGGACATTAAACAATATGAGGAAGGAAAAGCATACCCGATCAGCCCCACACTCTCCTTACACACACGGAGAAGGCCAGACAGATATCCCACAAACAATCCGTTGTCCACAACTGAATTAAGGCCTACGACAGAATTACAAGAACCCACAAATGGACCCAACACACCAGAGGTGGATAGACTCCTCATCACATCCAGCCCACTAGCAGGGAGTAGTTCCCAGATGATGGTACATACTCCTGCTAGGGGACAGCCAAGACCAGAAATGCCTCTCCAGAATCAGCCGACACAGAGAGATCCAGACACCAGCGAACGTGACCACCACGACAACGAGGACAACAACAATACAAACCGCAGGACACCGGACAGTGCGATCAATCAAGAAAGGGTTTATCAGACCCCACAAATCAACGACCAGTCTTCCAACAACAGCACAAGTAGCAACAACAATGTTTTTTTATCTTCAGCAGGACTCACAACCAGAACCAGGACTTATACCAGGTTCAGACCTGGGGGTAATGAACGAAACTGGAACCACAACACCAACAATATTGAGGGAAGGAGGGGGAACAACAATCACAGGGGAAGAAGGAGCGGGAACGGATACAGTACTAGTATTACTGGGGTGGACCACCCTGATCACCCTCCCCATTCACTGATACCAGCACCTGATAGCACTGACTTCAGGTCTCCAGCAGGGGTAGGTGACATCTTTAACCTCACCACACGAGATTTCTCAGAAAGCCATCATAAGGTACTGAAGAAAGGCTTTTCTTTCATCCCAGGCATGAGAGCCAACACGGTGGATGTTATCCTGGACCTCAAGTGCTACCTGAGAAAGTTACAACTAAAATTAGATATACAACAATATGAAGAGGAAGAAGATGAGGAAAGCTCGGAAGATAACAACAGACCCCTTACCATGAAGAGCCTGTACACTCCTGCACTCTCCACACTGAGCCTCTTTGCGAAAGTACCTGCGAAAGGGATATCAGGAAACTCCTTTCTGATAAGCCCTCAGCAAAGTGGCACAACCTGAACAGGGAAGAAAGACAGGCTTGGAAGGAACTGAGTCAGGACAAATCCCTACGGATCATGAAGGCTGACAAGGGATCCGGGATAGTAGTGATGGAGCAGGAGAGATATATCCAAACACTTGAAGCATCCCTCATGAATAACCAGTTCTACAAAAGGGCACCATCAAGCAGGTACAACAGAACTTTAAACAAATTGACAACCTACTGTTGGAACTGTGCCTCAGGGATGAGATCTCTCAAGGCGAAAAAGACTTCATGCAGGTTGACACCCAGCCTTGGAAAATTTTTCGGAATCCCCAAGGTTCACAAGAACCCTGAAAATCCACCTTTCCGCCATGTGGTATCGAACCGAAGGACAAAAACAGAAAATATTTCACAATACGTGGACCACATCCTTAACCCCATTGTACAGAACAGCAAATACTACATCAAGGACTCCTGGGCTTTTCTAAATGACATCTTCAAACTAAGGCTGGATGGAGGGGAATATTTACTGGTCACCCTAGATGTAGAAGCACTCTACACAAACATCCCTCACGCCAAAGGACTGACCCTCACCAGACAGTACCTGAACAGGCACTCCAACCTAAGTGGGACTAAGATTAATACTATATGCAGGTTAACAGAAGCAGTATTAAGAAATAACTTCTTTCAATTCAACGGGAAGATTTACCACCAACAGAAAGGGGTAGCCATGGGGTCCAAAATGGCCCCAGCATATCCAACCTTGTCCTCAGTGCCTGAGAAATGGATAAGGTTGAATCACTACCCGGGTTCAACAACACCATAATGTACAGGCGTTATATTGATGACGTCTTTTTTGTCTGGAAGGGGGACAGACTTTCTCTGAGCAATTTTCTGGAAACCCTTTTCCAGAGTCTGGACTTCCTGACCCTCACGGTAGGACATATCGGAACCACCACTCAATTCCTGGATATCCACCTCACTATAGACCCGGAAAATGGACAGTTTGACTCCAACATCTACCGCAAGCCCACTTTCCGGAATAACTATCTAGAGTTCAGCAGCCAGCATCCCCATTTCATGAAAAAGAATATTGTAAAAGGACAATTCATCCGGTTATCCAGACTCATTTATAGGGACGAGGTTTTCATCAAGGAAGGTTTTTACCTCAGAAACTTGTTCCTAGAAAGAAAATACCCAGAGTATCTAGTGGACAACCTGTTCCAAGAGATCATACAGCACAGACACTCCAGGTACCCACCAATCCTGGAAAAGGGATTTACAGCAAGGGCACAGAATGGACCGAACAAAAAGGACTGGGTGTCAAGTTTCCTTCCAATTTCCACGGTATGTTTGGAATTAGAGGGTCCTCACCAACAATTGGGACATCTTGGGAGGAGAAAAGGTCTGACAAAGTTACTTGGGACATCCCCAAACTTCTGTTTCAAACGAACCTCTTCTTTTTGGTGGTGCGTTGAGAGGAATAAAGCCCATCCCCACAGAGCGAAGTATCGACCAGAACCTGGAATGTCTGACTGCGGCAAGTGTGTTGCCTGTGTACACATACAGAAAAACAACAATGTCACCTTCCCTCACTGCAACAGAACTGCCGGTCTACATGACCACTATGACTGCAACACAAAAAATGTAGTCTACTGTGCTTTCTGCGAACACTGTGGGAATTTCTATATCGGCAAAACGAACAGGAAGCTGAGTAGCCGTATTAAAGAACACACTGCAGCAATACACAAACAAGACAGTTTGAATGCCTTGGCTAAACACAGTACTATTTGCCCAAACTTCACAGGATTCAAATTCACAGTGCTGGAAAAAATAACAGAATTTGTAGGGGACATTGACGCATTCCTGCAAGTCCGGGAATTAAAATGGCAGATAGAACTGAGAGCTGATGTCTATCCAGGTCTCAACGAGACACTGAACATTAAATGTGCACTTAAATGGTATAGAGATTGAAATGTGATAGGGTTTGAAGAACTGTGCAAGAGGGTTTGAAGAATTGTGCAAGTAGATTTAATGTGTTTATGGATTTACAACTGTGCAAGTGAATATAATGTGTTTCCTCTCTCTCTCTCTCTCTCTCTCTGACTTTTGACTCCCCCATACCCCCTGCACACATGCTCCCACTCTCTCTCTACTTTTGACTCCCCCATACCCCCTACACACATGCTCCCAATCACCAGGCTAGCCCCCGCTGACCCCACCAACTATACCCCCCGGTCTCACATTTTCACTTGCAGCCATTCAAGGGGTGATACCACCCAAACCAGCCCACGGGTGGTACCATCTGCACTGACAGTCTTCTGGGGGACACTGTTATTCATAGGCTCCTTGTCATGGGCAGCCCCTAACAGCCCCCCCCTCAAGTCCACACCGCATTCGTCCCACTCCCCCATCAGGAGGCATACCCACACATTTCTCTACACACACACGATGCCAAAGCATAGTAGGACTCTCTACATGACTCCTCCACCTTCCTCCGTTCCCTTCTTTACTTACCTTGGAGGCAAACACTCATAAGTTATGTGTTTATATTAGAATCATCACAGCATGACTGTCATCTTTCCTGGTCCCCCAACTTTTTTTTTTTTTTTTTTTGCACACAATCCCTTTTGCACAGTCCCTTTTTGCACACAATCCCTTTTTGCACACGATCCCTTTTGCACACAATCCCTTTTTGCACTCCCTTTTTACACTATCCCTTTTAGTATGCACACGGCACCACAAGGCTATTACTGTCTGACCAATTTGCCTTATGTAACTGCAATTGTAATGTTAATGAAAATGCACACAGCACCTGCTTGTTCACACTTTTCTATTGGAAAGGAACTGTTGTTAATTTAAATGGCCTGCTAGAACTAATGTATATAAAGGAAGTGAAAATGGTTGCTCATACTTATGAAACATGTCTTTCTGAAGAAGTCTTGATAATAAATAGCCAGAAAAGCGCTAAAGTTCTACAAGAGTTGTTGGTGTTATTTACTATTTTATTGAATGCTTTCATTGTCACAAAGTTCATTTCTTAGTTAAAATTTCTTCTCTTCGTTCAATTTTTTTTGAGTGCGGTTAATTTTAGTTATAAGTCTTCTACTCCGTGACAGTATGGCAGGAAACATAGCACCAACTCAGGCTCTAGTAGCCAACTGAGACAGGAAGCAACCAGGAGCAGGACACCAATTTATCCAACAACAGTTCTTACAAAATTATCGGAAGGAATTAGTTTTGGCGCAGGATCTCTTGAGGACCTAAACAGCAGACCTTTAACACCTACAAATGAAAGGATCACCAGGGACCGCACTGAACCCCAGGACCACTCTGGACCCAGGGCCACAATTAACAACAGAACTGGGACAGAAATAAGGACCACATAGGCTCTTGACCTGATACTCACGCAGACGGAAATTAATCCCTTCCGTTGCCGGTCCAGAATACAACAGCACAACTGGGTACAGTCAAAACAGAGGGTCTCTCAGAGCCAGATCTCTAATTACCAGATTTTAGAGACTGATTAAAACCTACAAAACCTGGAGCATGACAACTTCTATCTGGAAAGGTGTTTAGAACTGGATATAGTCCCACGGCGTCTCAGGTGTAACAAAGTTCCTAACAGGCCTACTCCAAACTCTCAGCTTCACAAAGAACTGGTCAAAATATATAATGACTCTGGGCTGGCAGCTATCAAAGCACTCATCCAAAGTAATACTGAGAGTATGGCCACCTACAAGTCTCAAATAGATGATCTGCAAACACACATCCTGCAGGATCCCACATTTATTGACTTCGCGGAAATGTGGGACAATGTACCGCACAAAATTACTAGGCATGTGGCGGCACTGATTGAGCATAAAGAAAGGCAAATTGCTTAGGGACATTAAACAATATGAGGAAGGAAAAGCATACCCGATCAGGCCCACACGCTCCTTACACACACGGAGAAGGCCAGACAGATATCCCACAAACAATCCGTTGTCCACAACTGAATTAAGGCCTATGACAGAATTACAAGAACCCACAAATGGACCTAACACACCAGAGGTGGATAGACTTCATCACATCCAGCCCACTAGCAGGGAGTAGTTCCCCAGATGATGGTACATACTCCTGCTAGGGGACAGCCAAGACCAGAAATGCCTCTCCAGAATCAGCCCGACACAGAGATCCAGACACCAGTTAACGTGACCACCACGACAACAACGAGGACAACAACAATACAAACCGCAGGACACCTGACAGTGCGATCAATCAAGAAAGGGTTTATCAGACCCCACAAATCAACGCACCAGTCTTCCAACAACAGCACAAGTAGCAACAACAATGTTTTTTTATCTTCAGCAGGATTCACAACCAGAACCAGGACTTATACCAGGTTCAGACCTGGGGTAATGAACGAAACTGGAACCACAACACCAACAATATTGAGGGAAGGAGGGGGAACAACAATCACAGGGGAAGAAGGAGCGGGAACGGGATACAGTACTAGTATTACTGGGTGGACCACCCTGATCACCCTCCCCATTCACTGATACCAGCATCTGATAGCACTGACTTCAGGTCTCCAGCAGGGGTAGGTGACATCTTTAACCTCACCACACGAGATTTCTCAGAAAGCCATCATAAGGTACTGAAGAAAGGCTTTTCTTTCATCCCGGCAGAGAGCCAACATGGCGGATGTTATCCTGGACCTCAAGTGCTACCTGAGAAAGTTACAACTAAAATTAGATATACAACAATATGAAGAGGAAGAAGATGAGGAAAGCTCGGAAGATAACAACAGACCCCTTACCATGAAGAGCCTGTACACTCCTGCACTCTCCAACACACTGAGCCTCTTTGCGAAGTACCTGCGAAAGGGATATCAGGAAACTCCTTTCTGATAAGCCCTCAGCAAAGTGGCACAACCTGAACAGGGAAGAAAGACCCAGGCTTGGAAGGAACTGAGTCAGGACAAATCCTCTGGGATCATGAAGGCTGACAAGGCATCCGGGATAGTAGTGATGGAGCAGGAGAGATATATCCAAACACTTGAAGCATCCCTCATGAATAACCAGTTCTACAAAAGGTCAGCATCAACTAGGTACAACAGAACTTTAAACAAATTGACAACCTACTGTTGGAACTGTACCTCAGGGATGAGATCTCTCAAGACGAAAAAGGCTTCATGCAGGTCATGATACCCAGCCTTGGAAAATTTTTGAATCACCTAAGGTTCACAAGAACCCTGAAAATCCACCTTTCCGCCATGTGGTATCGAACCGAGGACAAAACAGAAAAGATTTACTTGGGGGAAACCCTTTAACCCTTTTATAGACAAAATAATCTTAAGGAAATTGGGCTTTTTAAATGGAAACTTTAACTACTTTATGGAGGGGTATTTCTTTACCCAGAGGGTTTTAAAACCCCCACCCCGGACTAATTTCCCCATACCTTAAAACCTAACCTAAGGGGACTAAATTTTTTTGTTCCCGGGTTTAAAAAAAGCCTTTAAGAAAAAACCTTTTTCCCTTCAAGGGGAAAATTTCCCCAACAGGGGTACCCTGGGAAAATGCCCACTTTTCCAAAATTAGTTAAAAGCCCAAATGGAGTGAAAAATAGGGGGTTAAAAAACCCAAAAAAAGGGGTATATTGATACGTTTTTCTTTGGGGGGGACTGACAACCCCAAACCCTTTTCCCAAAACCAAAAATTTCCCGACCCTTTAGGGGACAACAAACCCCCATTTAATTCCAAAAATTTCCCCCCACTATAAAGAAAAGGCAATTTATCCAAAATTACAAGCCCAATTTGGAATAAACCCAATTTAGCACCCGCCCCCACAGAAAAATTTTTAAAAAACAATTTATCGGTTTCCGATCATTAGGGGGGGTTTAAAACAAAGGTTTTCCCCGAAAAATTTTCCAGAAGTTTCCCGAGGATTATGGCAATTTTAAGAGATTTTCCCAAAAACACTCCCGGGGGCCCCTCCCGGAAAGGGGTTAAAGGGAAAGGGGACAAAAGAGAACAAAAAACTTTAATTTTTCCAACCCCCAAAAATGTTTAAAATTTGAGGGTCCTTTTACAATTTGGGGCATTTGGGAGGGGAAAAAAATTGACAAAATTAAATTTAATAAAAATTTTTTCAAAAAATTCTATTTTGCATGCCAACAGTTGTCACCCGTCTCACATTGTCAGAAATATACCTAAGGCACAATTTCAAAGGATTAGAACAATATGTTCAGATGATAGGGAATATAAAATTCAGGAATTAGATATGACCAACAGGTTCAAAGCTAGGGGCTATCACAATGATATGATCAATCGGGCTAAAGAAGAGGTTAAGGTTATGGATAGAGATGCACTATTAAGTGATAAATCTATTAAAACACCCAAACAAGCAGGCGAGATTAGATTTATGACAACATTTGCTAGTAATACATACCATATTAAACAGATAATAGACAAATATTGGCCTATTTTACATAATGACCCATATTTGTCTCAAATATTAAAAAATCAATGTCAATATGGATATAGAAGGGGGAAGACTATAGGTGAACATTTTACTGGTTATAAGAAAAGTATAAATTTTGTTAAACCTAAAAACATTTCTTTAAAGGGTAGCACATATTGTGGACACTGTAAATACTGTAAATTGATGTCAAAAACTACTTCATTCACTTCCACAAATAGTAGTAAAGTATATGATATTCAGAGCTTTGTGACGTGTACAACACCATGGGTGATATATATGGCCATATGTAGATGTGGTGCCTTTTATGTCGGGCAGACATCATGTATATTGAAACAACGAATAGCCTTACATATAAGTGATATAAAATGCCAAAGAATGCGTAGTGCATTGTACAAACATATCCTGGTTCACCCAAAAGCACATTTTATATTTGTAGGAATTGATCAAGTGACAGATATGAGTAAAACTGAGTTAGAAAAACATAAAATATTAGATAATAAAGAACGTAGGTGGATAGTTAATTTAGGGGCCTTGTTTAAACCAGGTCTCAATGACCACTGGTAAACATATAATAATTACTACTATTATTAAATTTATTTGATAGAATTAATACTGTGATATTCTATCATATATATCATATATATGTATGTGAGCATGTACTGATACATGTTATTTCAGTTAGTTGTAGGTATTGATGGATAATATAGTTAAGTTAAATAATGTAAATAATGTTGGTGATTTGTGACACGATATTATGTATTGTCTCTTTCGATCAGAGATATGGGTTGATACTTAAGTACGTACTAGCGTTACTGCCAGTACACACTGATGACGCTTTGGTGAAAGCGAAACCGATCTGTGGGGCAGACTGCATGGCTTAAATAAAGCCTTTCACTTCCATTACGGCTGTTGGTATACTTTTTTGGCATATATTGCCGTTACTTTATTGAGTGCTGGACATTTTTTGGTATATATATATATATATATATATATATATATATATATATATATATATATTTTTTTTTTTTTAACCTGTTTCAAAAGGTACTTTTCACTTTGCAACTACCTTGTTTTCAGTAATGGGTACTAGTATAGTTTGAGTTATACTCTCTGTTGTGTTTCCTGTGCTCTTTTCATAATGTTTTTATCATTATTTTTAAAATATCCATGCATAATTTTAAATGGGGTGTTTTACTTCTCCCTTGTGTCCTTTACTATAGCTAGCAAGACCCAAAGGATGTCTACCGCAGAGCAGTTCAAATAGTGCAAATACACTTGAGGCTCGAGGTACCTTCATTACAGTAAAGAGAAGGTATGGAAGCATTTGGTTCCAATCTCTCCATTTTATGTATATAGACTTTTGTAATATAAACCTTAGAGCTATATTAACATTATCAATTAGCCCATCTTTTTCAGGTGATGTACCCATGTCCTTAGATGTTTCATTAAAAATTACAATGTTTTTGCTTTATTCTGAACATGAATGGGGTGCCTTGGTCAGTAAGAATTTGGACAGAAAATTGCTACTCTAAAAAAAAGCAGAAATGTTTCTTTGGCTATGGAATTTTCATTAACCCTACATGGAAGTACTGTCTTAGGAAATTCTGTTGCATAATCAGAAATAACCATCACATTCTAATGGCCCTTACGTTACTCACTAATAGTCTTCTAAATTGGATTTCCATGATAGGAAAGAGCAGAAGCATAGCTTGTTTAACCAGTGGCCTGGAGCAGTATTTTTAGCCAACAACTTACTTCCTCTGCTCTTTAAGTGAAGAACAAAAAAAAAAAAAACACTTCACTGTAACCTATCCATACATTGTATGTGACTGGGTTACTACAGTTAGATCTATGCCCCCTCAAGAAAATGGACATTCCTTTTACTAGCACTCCAACCAGGTGGCCAGATGCACTACACCCCCTACCCCTTCATGTCCCATTTCTGTGCCCTTCCCCAACCCTCTCTCAACATAATTTATTTTGATCTATAGCAAATTGTTTGCTGCCAAATGTAGCAAACTGTTGCTACAGTTTATAAAGTCTCTGCTGGGAGCACTACAGTGCTTACACTTTAGTTAAAAAAATGGTAGCAAACAGTTGCCACAGTTTATACCCTTCCTGCATGGAGTGCTATGGCGCTCATGTTTTAGTTAAAAAACAAACAAAAAAAATACCTTCCTTTTAAACTGTCGCAAACAGTTGCACAGTTGCTATAGTTTATACCCTACCTCCAGGGAGAGCTACAGTGCTCAGGTTTTAGCTAAAACAAAAATATTTTTTTTTACTTTTAAAGCGCAGCAACCTACTTGCTTTGATATAGCAAGCAGTTGCTACAGTTTAGACCACACACTGAGTGTTATAGCACTCAGGTTTAACCACAAATGCAATACCAGCAAGCTGTGCCCCCAATACTTTGCACCCAGGGCAGTTACCCCTCTCACCCACCCTAGATATGTTACTGGGAAAGAGTATCAAAGTGTTCTTAAATCCCAGATTGGATACCTTTCTTCAACATTCGTGGGTAAGCTGCATAGAAATTTTATTTGTCTATCCTAATACTAGAACAGTAAAGTCTAGTTAAAATTCTAGCATTTCTCTTCTCTATTCCTGACAACCTAAAATATTGCCATATGCTAACTTTATCACAACTGTTCCAAAAAGCCTTGGAACAAATAACAGGCTCAACATTTGCTCTTTGTCTTTTTTTTTCAAACAACTTTCTTGAATTATCACTTGTTGCACAGGGACAATTACACTAACATAAAAAGCATTATAATTCACATATATTTCTATATATCATATAGCCTAAGCAGCATTACATAAATTATTCAAATCCTGCATTTTTTAATCAAGAAACATATTTAATAAACTGTCATTTACTACATAGGCAATCATGCATTTATATAAATGAAAACAAATCTCACTGACACAATCCTAGTTGCAAATATTTTATATCACAAAGCATACTGAAACACTCCCAGTTGCAAATTAATTGAAGTACATCACATGACTTTCAAATTTTGTATTTAATTAAGCAGAAAAAGTGTGGATTTTGTTCTTATGAAGTTCCATTGAAATAAGGAATGAAAGTGCTTCACTTTTTGTAATAAAGAGTTTGGATTTAGCTACTGCTGGCTTAGAGAAGTGTGTCCATTAGCAAGGTTTGTTTTTTAGAGATTCATTTGGTTCTACAGTTTGTTTTATTATGTTGTTGGTTGTCAGTGCAGGAACATACAACATTCATTTGAATGGAGACCTGACGTTGCTCTTACAGCAAGTAAGCCAGCAGTTTATAAATTTACCTTCAAATTCTAGGCTAGACACTTCACAGAGAAGTGGTAACAATGATAGTTTTGCGATTCCACTTTCTGAGACTTTAGTATTGTCAGGTTGGGACCACACAGTGAATCAATCCAACCAGCTGCAGTTTTCAGAATGGAAGAACAACAGGTTTTGTATGGACATGGACTGTAGTACCAATAGCAATATCAATACAACAGTAAATATGGGTTCCTTGAGCGATGAACTGTGAAACTTTGAAAAAACATACTGGCATACAAAAAAGCTGCAAATGGAAAACAGCTATTTCATTAAAAATATAGATAAACATCAAGTGCATAAAAGTTTGAGACTATGGAGGTACCTGAACAGGATATCAAACAATCCAGACTTTATGAGGGAATTACACATTATTTTTTATAATGCTGGTTGTGACATTATGTGTCTAAAGGTAAAATTCAATAACATTCAAACTGATTTAATTTCAAACCAGCTGGATACCTTAAATCAATCCATATGCAATTATCTAAATTTTGGGTACTATAAAGCAAATTACCATCACTTATTTTATAATGTGGAGAGTTTATGAGACAATTTTACAAGAAAAGATAATTAAACTCAAAAGAGATACTGAAGATTATCAAAAAGGCACAGAGTTTCCCAAGCCACTTAATTTCCATGGTAGCAACGGTATTTCCACCAATCACCCTTCAAACTCTAATCAAACAGGAATGATGTCACCAAATACATATAGGGGACCCAATGAGGATTCACCCCCTTTAGAGGAGGGTGGAGTGAGACATTCTGAGAGAATACACAACCAACATCAGTTTATGAACTCCTGGAAACAACAAGAAATGACAAATTCTTATGTAAAACAAGGAGACAGACCGAAGAACTGGTATTATAGCAATTATAAACAAGATTATGATTATATGTATAATGACAAACCTGTAATAGCAAGTATCTTCGACATCCCCAAAATACATAAAAGTATTGTGAATCCACAATTCAGACCTATAGCGGATGCCAAGAGATGTTAAACATTTTTCATGGCCAGGTTAGTAGATCATTATTTGAAAAATGGGTGAAATAAAATACTCCATGTTTGCAAAGATCCTTGGCATTTCTTAAGTAAGTTGAATAGCACTCAGTTCTACCCTCATGTAATTATTGTAACACTTGAGTAATATTTTTTTTACAGTTATCCCCCAAGACACAAGTCTAACTTAGTTAGATGAACAATTGTTTAAGACAGCTGATCACCACAATGATCAAATTAATGCTATAATGGTACTTATGGAAATAATATTGAAAATGATTTTATCTTTTTTGAGAGTCAGTATTTCAGACAAACAACTGGAGTAGCAAAGGGGGCAGCTCGTGCCCCCACGTTTGCAAATTATGTGATGTTATATTGGGAAACAGAATATATTTCTAACAGTACATTTAAGGACTTTTGGGCCTTTTACACCAGATTCCTGGAAGACATCTTTGTTTTATGGGTAGATACCCAGGATAGGCTGGATACATTTTTGTTATATATTAACAACTCAGTTGATTTTTAAAATGTTCTTATTGTATGAATGATCACACTATTAACTTCTTGGATGTAATGTTGAAGAAAGATTTGGAAAAGGCTAGATACAGTTCAACTATTTTTAGAAAAAACACATTCTCCAACTCTTATTTGCACTACACCAGCTGGCACCCAAAACATAAAAACTGGTTGTAAAAGGCCAATTAGTACAAGCAGCTAGGATGGTGTCTGAGTTGGATGCATTTTATAACTAGTGTGATGCCATAGTTGAAATGTTTTCTAGAAGAGGTTACCCTGGCAGTTTCTTGAGAGAAATACAGAATGAGGTTAAAACTAAGAGAGCGAGAAAGAGAGAGAGAGAGAGAGAGAGATGGGGGGTGTATATGTATACATTTTTAATTCTATCAATGCAGAATGGGACAGTAGTAGTATAAGTACAGTTAAGACAAACAAAGCAATAATGAACAGAACCAATAGACTTTTTATTACTATCTACACACTGGATTGTAGAGACATTGTAAAAAAAATCATAAAAACTGGAATTTGTTTTTGTTAGAGAATGAAATAAAGGACAAAATAAGGTACGTATCCTATTATTGTGTATAGAACTAATATGGCAGTTAAGAAATATTTGGAAAAAGATAAAACTTTAATTACAGCCAACAGTAAAAGGAAAAGAGGAACAACAAAATGTGGAAGTTGTTCCCAATGCCCTTATATAATGCAGGGTGACTCCTTTATCACTGGAAATACTGAATATAAGATTCAAGGGCACTATTCATGCTATAATAAACAAGTAGTTTACATAGCAAAATGTAAACTATGTCGAGCCTTTTATATAGGGAAGACTTCCAGGAGATTTAAGAACAGCAATTTTGAACATTTGACTGATATAAAAAATAAAAAGACCAGCAATGCTCTGTATATAAATATTACCACTTATGAAAATCATTGGGGGAATTCAGTAAAGCCAACATGGAGTGATTCCTCATGTAGCAATAGTGTTACAGCCTGAACACAGAACATGGCCACCAAACAATCTAGGAAACAAGGCTGAGGGGTGTGCTCAAGCATGTGGACACAGAGGTGTCTGTGGAATACAAATCACCTCATACGTTGGTGAAAACCATGCAAATGAAGTTGATTTGTGATCCAGTAAGTAGAAAGGCACCCATGTAGGTGCTGTGTTGGTGTACGAAATATACATGGATACAAACAGTGTACCAGACTGCAAAAATCACACAGGGGTTGTAAAGGACTAGAAAAATGGTGAATATGGTACTGTAGGCATGCAAATGGCCACAACTATGGCCAGTGAGTCCTAAAAGCAATGCAAATCATTGAAAATCAATAACATTTTTGAATGCATATATTACATTTGCTCAGTGTGGAAAAAAAATAAAAAGTGTAAAAAAAAAAAACAAAAGTACACATTTGGCAATATAATGCATTATAGTGCCCAGGATGCAGAGTATTACAATGGCAAGTGTCAGTAGTTGCTATGGAGGCAGGCCCTGGAGTAGTGCAGTATTCAAGGTATACTTAATTAACTGTATGTAAATGAGCTGGGATTACTGAATAGCAAAAGGGCTACAGTGTCAAGCTAGAAGCATGTAGGTAGTGGTCAAACAGGTTGCTGACATCAAAAGAGTGAGTGTCACAGTATGTTAAAGTGGATTGGAGTACAGTGGTACCTGTTTGCACTCAGTTAAGCAGAGCTAAGCAGGGGGGTGTGCCTGATACTGCTGAGCGTGTTTTAGCTAGTTTAAGAAAAGCTGAGCATGGCCATGGTTGTGGGAGGGTCAAAGCTGCTGAGCATTGTTTAAAATATCACTGCATGTTGGCGCAGCATGCCACAATGCTTAGCAGTGAAAGAAATAGGGGGAAAAAAAGTAACAAAAAATTGCCTAGGAAAGCCAATCATGTAGAAATGACTGATAAGCACTGTTCAACAGACACTGGCCCAATCAAACCCCCAGTGCTATACCTATCACGTGGAATGCAGTATAGTGAGCCAATCACACAGGCTGCCACTGCAGCACACCACTAAAAAGTATGCATACAACCTACAATCTGATTTTCCCACATACTCTGCACCATTGCAGAACACACTTGGAAATTTTAACTGACAAAATGCTTGGGGCTGCTGTTGCTCTGCTGCATCTGT
The DNA here is from genome assembly GCF_019279795.1 of Protopterus annectens. Taxonomy (NCBI): domain Eukaryota; kingdom Metazoa; phylum Chordata; order Ceratodontiformes; family Protopteridae; genus Protopterus; species Protopterus annectens. Next base: position 439,703,545 of record NC_056733.1, read on the forward strand.
ATGTGCTTGAGGCTGAGGTAACTGAAGATGATGATGCTGACAGTAAGCCCAGATTGAGAAGGAGAAGAGTGTTCAGGCCCAGGGTGACCTTCTAGGGGCTACATGAGCTGGAGATTGTAGATCACTACAGGGTGGACAGGGACATACTAGAAGAACTCACTAAGCTCTGGTGCCCTCAACTCAGATAGAGCCAACAGAGAGAAACCCATTGCAGTGGAACAAAGGTATGTGTAGCCCTTTGAATATTAGCTACAGGTACTTTTTCAAGACCAACTGGGGATATAATGGGGATCTCCTGGCATCTGCATCCAGGGTACTCCACCAGTTCCTGGATGCCCTGCAAACACATGCCATTGAGCTCATTTATTTACCCCACACCCTTGAGGAGAGGGTCAGCAATATGCATCTCTTCCCCCATGTAGCACACTACCCTGAGGTACTGGGTGCCATAGACTGCACTCATGTGCACATCAAAGCACCACCCAGTGAAGAGGATAGGGTCTATGTCAATGACAAGGGGTATCACACCATCAACTGCCAGGTCATGTACAATGCCCAAGGCATTATCATCAATGTGTCTGCTGGCAGCCCTGGCAGCTATTACAGCTCTCACATCTGGCATGCCTCACAGCTGTATCAGATGTTTGACAGGGGGGACATCCCATATGTCTATCTACTGGGAGATGCTGGCTACGCACTAGAAGTGTGGATGATGACACCCATCAGAAATACACACTACTGAAGAATGCCATAATGAGGCACATGTACTAACTAGGAAAATTACAGAGTGTGTATTTGGAATGCTCAAGTCACGGTTCTGCTGCCTTGAGATATCTTGTGGAGCCCTGCAGTACTCTCCAGCCACATGTGCACACATGTTCACAGTAAGTGCCATGGTGCACAATATGATCCTGCAGAAACAGCTGTGGCAGATACATCACAGGGAAAGAACACACATCTCCCCACCAGTGCCAAGGTCCCCCCACTCACAGAGGGACTTGGAGGTGGAATCCCCTGAGCCTATCCCTATAGACAGACATTGGCATGCTCAGTATGCCCTGGCCTTGGCAAAGAGGCAATGCATAAGCACATGCACTGACAACCTAGTGACCTATAGACTGACACCTCACTCCAACTCACATATATAGTAAAAAGGGTGCCAGCCACAGCTCACAACCTGTACCTTACCAGGTATTGGTTGTGTATGGCATGCATCAGAGACAGCCCTGAAGCACTGTTTTCTCAACTGCTGATGGCACAAGATAAGTCCCTCTTCTTTACAGCAAATGAATGGGGTAGTAGACTATGGTAGCATATGTACAGACCTGCTGCATGTATGCAAGGGAATAGAATGGGCTACAGAGATAGTTGCAGACAACTGACAGCTGTGTGGGACAACAGGAACTCTCCATCCAATACTGCCTGTCCCTTAATATGGAGTAGGCCTCAAGCCAACAAAATCCAATGCACTACATGAGGGAATAACATACAGCAGGGTCACAGGACAGATGCTTGACTGTCAATGCTAGAATCCCCTACCCCCAACATACCCAAGTCCCCATACAACTGCAGTCACAGTATGTTTGCAAGGTAATAGCAGCAGAAAACACAATCCCTGGGCTTTCCCAATCAACCTGGTGACATGTGCCATTTCCACAATATGCAGTGGTCAAAGTGCTATGTTTGTCTGTGGTTGATAGTGTAATTAAGTAAACTGCACTGTCTGGTAGCTGTTGAAGCTTAGTGGATAAATACATTACCATGGTTAATGGGGTACATGGTTCGAGACTGGCTGCACCTCCTGTTTTGCATGCGAGCTACACCTATGGTAGGAGTTCTATAGACTGTCCATATGTCAGTATTTCTTACTGAAAGAAATCTGGACAAAGACAGACACAATGGAGGGACAGGAGGCCATGGATATCAACAGTACACAGCCCTCAGTAACCTAGATGGTGATTAGTCGAACAGCAGGTTGTAACAATTGAGTGTGGCAGAAGGATATAAAGGCTGTCACGTAACTGTGTCAGTACTTACAGCAAATCACCATCCATACCCCAAAAATGCACAGAGTTTAACAGAATGTCCACATTTATGGCTTGTATATCTGTTCTGTTTGTCATAACATTTGCAGTTTTTCTGGCAAACTATTGGCAAATGACTACAGGTTGCTGTGAGAAACTAATAACAGACAGGTGAGATGCAGACTTCATACCCATTGAAAAATGCATGCTATTACAAAATAATTCCACCAACTGTCTAGGTTTGAAAGACCAATATTAAAATCCTGTCCCCATGTTTGGGCCTATGTCCCACTGTTATATATGGCCCTGTCCACATTAATGGCTGTAAGAGTATGAGAGGTTTGGGCAGCATGTAATCTTATAATAACAATACAAGACAAAATGTCTGAGGACCAGAGTGGACATATGGGGCACCATGCTGGACAACCGGCAAAAAAAGGTACAGTCAGAGGTGTGAATTCTGTAACCCTGTGTGTGGTGTTACATCTCTTACCCCAGTCCCAGCATACCTACAACAACATAGAGCAGCAACTGTGGACAAATCCAGGAACTGGAGCGTGGCAGGACAAAGGCCCACATATAAGGGGAAGGAGGAACTACTGGCCAGACTAATGTAGAAAATGTAGAATACAAAAGTTTCTGTAGTAGCATAGGTTCCCTGTAGTGCATGGTGTCAGTAACCCAAATGTCTGTCAACGTTTCCTCACATCAATCTATAATGATCTGCCACTATGTAAAATGTACCAGACATATTATCCAAAACTCTGTTCAGTCCAATTCATGCTGTACACACTGTACATATGGGTCAGATATTACAGACAGCACACAGCCAGGAAATCCCTCAGGCAGTATATCAGGCAGGTACTGTACTGTTCCATCAGGTACAGAAGACAATTGGCTGTAGCACAAAAAATCATTGAGTGGACTATAGGTATTTCTGGGCTGGAGTCCCATTGTGATTAATGATAGTCATGATGGGCATGCTCCTGCATTTAGCTAATTTCAACCCATATCTGAACCCACATCTGACTATAGAACTCTGATGTTCACATATCTCTGCACATACAGAGAGCTATGTATACCTCTACTGTCTCTCCCTATCCCCATCAGACATAATTACCCTTATCTATGTGTATGTCGCACATATAAGCTATATCTGGATCTGTTGATTTATAGACACACACACACACACACACATATATATATATATATATATATATATATTTATATGTGTGTGTGTGTGTGTGTCTGTCTGTCTGTATATATATATATATATATATATATATATATATATATATATATATATATATATAAAGAGAGAGAGAGGGAGAGAGAGACGTACAGAGGGGGGAGAGACAGAGAGAAAGAGAGAGAGAGAGAGGAAGAGCTAGACCCAGAAAGGCATAGTGTGATGTAGTGCTGCAGCCACTCATACACCAACTGTAACCAGTGACAAGTACAAATAGTGTGGTGAGTAGTAGTGTATAATAGTAGGTAGATGGGAGTTCTAATCTCATTTCAGCTGCAATGTGTGTGTGTGTGTGTGTGTGTGTGTGTGTGTGTGTGTGTGTGTGTGTGTGTGTGTGTGTCTGTGTGTGTAATCCACATACAGCCAAGTACACATGCCCAACAAGCCTATGTCTGTCCAATAGTCACTCATTGTATGGCCCTGTAACTGGTGTTCTCCACAATAGTGGCCTTCCTGTCCACAGCAACTGATGTCATCCACACCAACAGCAGCAGCAGACACTATCCAAATGCATGAGCTCCATGGCGCATGTGATAACTATTTAGCACTATACAGCTAGATAGGTAGTGGTTCTTATCTCAGCAACTCAGTGAGTGAGTGTGCGTGCATGTGTGTAAATATACCCCCTTGCAACTGTGTGTGGTTCCTGCCTATGTATGTGGAAAGCCAATACATTTTCTGTGCCTACCTGTGAACCTCCCCATTGTCCTACTTTACAAGGCCTGCAAATGTCATCAACCTTAGATGGACCATTAGACACTCTCCAAGCACGTAAGCTCTGTGGTGCATGCTATAAGTGCATAGCACTATAATGTATACAGCTAGATAGGTAGGGGTTCAAATGGCAACTCAGTGCATGCGTGTAACTATATCTCCTGCATCAGTGTGTATGTCTTGACTATGTGTGTGCAATGCCAATATATTTTAAGGCCTGTTAACTCCCCCATTGGATTACTTTACAGGGCATGCTGGTGTCATTCACCTTAGATGCACTGTTAGACACTCTCCAGGCATATACACTCATTGGTGCTTGTGATAAATGCCTAGCACTATACTACATAGAACTAGATAGGGTGGGGTTCTAAACTGGGAACTCTGTGAGTGTATGTGTATGTGTGAGGCATGTCCCCTGTAGCAGAGTGGCTGTCTTGCATGTGCAATGGTAATGCCATTTTGAGGGCCTGTTCCACCCTGATAATCCCCCAATAGGATTACTTTACAGGGCCTGCTGGTGACATTCACCTTAGATGCACCTTTATATACCTTCTAGGCCTATAAGCTCTATAGCGCATGTGATAAATACATAGCACTATAGTACATACAACTGGATAGGTAGGTGTTTTAATCTCACAAGTGGCAACTCTGCGAGTTTGTGTGTGTGTGTGTGTGTGTGTGTGTGTGTGTGTGTGTGTGTGTGTGTGTGTGTGTGTGTCTGTGGCATATCCCCTGTAGTAGTGTGGCTGCCTTGTGTGTGCAATGGTTATACCATTTTGAGGGCCTGTTCCACCCTGGTAATCCTCCCATTGGATTACTTTACAGGGTCTGCTGGTGTCATTCAGCAATATTAACAATACAGCATCATGGCACAAAGGTAAATGCACCTTGATGTGTATGCTTGACAGTTGTCAGCAGACAGCAGCTTAAAGGGCATAACACTACTGCACTACAAACTTCCATTAAGTGTACTATATTCACCCTGTGACACATATTAGCATGTCCCTGCATCTATGGTATGGATTACATGGATGTGGAACAGGTATTATCACATGAATAGGGTGTGTTGTGGGTTTGCCAAAGGCCTAGGCTGTGCCACACAGTTGACATTGTGTGTGTGTGTGTGTGTGTGTGTGTGTGTGTGTGTGTGTGTGTGTGTGTTTGGAGGGGTGCTGGCCAGCTGGGCCATGGAGAGGAACTGTGTGTGTCTGGTGGTGACCTGCATGTGACAGTAATGTGCGAGTGTACTTATGTACACAGTCAAGCCATGTACCAGCCCTACATTTGGGAATGTTTGACAGCTGTGGACTGTACATGACAGAATGTACAGTTCACTATCTCCGGCCATGAAAATGGCAGCTAGTTCTGCCAGGAGTGGCAATGGCACCACTTTGGCCAGGGCCAGATGTGGTACTAGTGCCGATGGTGACCAGTGTCTGCTGGGTCTGTGTTCCTCACAGGACCACCAAAGACAAAGTACTCATAGCCTATGACACTGTGGTGTGGACAGCACCCTCCCTTCAGTAGTGCTGGTGGTACTGCCACTACCTGAGTGTGACTGTGCATGGCCACGTGAGATCTCAGCTGATGCTGTTGCTGACCTATGTCCGCGTGTCTGACACCCTACTCCCACCACTTTTACAAGCACAGACACTGCATGGTTAAGAACTAACAATGTCTCACCCCCACCATCTATCCAGTTCTTCAGCAAAATGACATAAGGCATCACAATGCCATGGATAGAATCATTCATGCCAGACAGTATGGCATCCATGACCCTGAGCATCCATCTGGTGTGCAGCTCACAACGTGCCTCTGCCTCCATGATGGATGGAAACATGTCAGGTGACATGTGCTGTGACACCTCTGACAGGTGCTGGATGGGCAGCAGTTCTCCTTTGAGCACCCATGTCAATCTGCCTGTGTAGGACCTCACAAGCTCTCTGGCTATGGCTAGTGTCTACAGTCACAGATGCCATAGTTGCTACACTCTCCTGTTCAATGCCACCACCCTCTGACTGTCCAATATCTGTGAATGCTGGGGACTGGGTATGTGTGGGCATACTGATTATGTGTGGGGACATTGGGAGAATAATTGGTATGTCAACCAGTGGGACAGATTCAGCCCCCAACAACCCCACCTGTGCCTTACTAAGACCACAATCATCATCAGAATCTGATGAGACACTGACATCAGGTTGTGAGGGGGACACACTTCAACCTCAGTGGTCACCTCTGACAGGAAGACAACATGACTACATTAATTCCTGCATCATTATGTCTGATGATGCACACACACACACACACACACACACACACACACACACACACACACACACACACACACACACACACACACACACACACACACACACACACATACACACACACACACACACACACACACACACATATACAGGCGAAGTACCACAAATGCATTAGACAAACCACACCTTATGACTGATGCCATGCACAACACCCAAGCAGACCACAACAGACACAAACAAGACAGGCCTTCAACAGCATGCAGTGCAGCTACTCCCAGTTAATGTTGCTAGTACTGTACACCTGTGAGAAAAGTAAAATGTCAGTTTATCTGACTGACCTTCACCTACAACACAGTGCACCCATTTACACAATAGTAATGCACCCCTTTATAGCAGACTGCCTACATCCTCACAAAAATATGTGCTAATATGTTACAGCTCCTGCAAATATGCTACTGTAATTACTGATATAATGAACTGCAGTGCACCCCTCCACATGTGAACATGCATGCATTGCAATATGGCTAAGCTTAACTGTTGTGTCTATGGCAAACTGGCAGCACTTAACATGCCTAGGGTATAGATGAACCATAACAAAACAGTTCCACACTCACTGCCAACAGGATGATGGACCCCGGCTACACCAGAGGTACCTACGGATGTGTGGGGAGAGGTATTGTGAGCAGACAAAAATGTGGCATTGGTACAGGATAATATGTGCATATATCATATACAGTACAAACTGTGATCCTACATACGTTGCTGACATTCACAATATGTGTGCATATGTGTGCATTACAACCCCCCCCCCACAAATGCAGATTGACCTGACATGTGTACAGGTATGAATGCTACAGTATTAACATGATGGCAACTGGAGGATTACCTGGATGGTCCTTGGCTGTGGAAGCTGTGACACCCACATCCATGACATATGGTGTGATTGATTCTTGTGAGCTGGTGGCTGAACCAAGATTTTCCAGGAACTCTGTAGCCAGTAGAGGTTGTTGTGTAGCAGGCCCTCCACCACTGTCAGCATGATCCCTGGCCACAGCTGCAGCCCTTTGCCTTGCATGATGTATCATATAAGTGGCCCAGTGTTAGACCTGCTCATAGCTCCTGTAGTGCTGGCCCACATGATTAACCGATGCCATGAGGTCTGCCCACAGTGCTGTACATTCTTGCTGGTTATGGCAACTCCTTGACAACATGACCGGGTGATGGAGTCTCAGGGTATCAATTATTATGTTAGTTTCTGCTTCTGAAAAAAGGTGGATTCCTATGGTGGTACATCCCTGCTGAAAGACATGAAGAGGGGAACACATAACAGGGCCGCATACATTACTCACCATTATGTACACACCTGCACATCCACATTTGCTAGCACTATCCTCCGCTAACTCCGACATCATAACATAACATCTATCACCACAGTATGTATGTTGCTATCAGGAACATAGTAGCAATACATCATGCATTGCCCTCCTGAGCTTGATGTTTCCTGCTACTTGCTACCTGTCCTATAAGGTGTTCAAATGCATTTTCCTGTTGGACCTACTACTGCTTGTTCATAGCCTGTCCTACATTGCATGCAGTGGTGTCAGCCTTCTATTGTTGTAGTAAGCACCTGGGCTGTAGGCCCACCCCTTAGATCACCCTGGCCTTCCTTACACAGATTCTGGCATATGTGGCTGGACAATGTCCTACAGTTTCCCCTGCCAGTCCAGCTGATATGGGCATCCTGGCCCAATGTAGCACCTGCCACATGTACACGGATGGACAACCATCTACAAACACCACCAAGGAACATACTGTGTGAGAGAAGCAATGACATTAGGAACCTATAGTCCATGCTCGTTCCCTGTCAAGTCTGCATATATGTCCCGAACAGGTTGTCAACGCAATCAGTACACCTCCCACACCACCTACACCTACACAACACACACACATGCACACATGCACACACACACACACACACACACACACACACACACACACACACACACACACACACACACACACACACACACACACACACACACACACACACACACACACACACACATACATATGCAGACATCCTCAACATACACATCTACAAACAAAGGAGACCTCCTAGGAAAAGCCACATGTGAATGCCACATCCCTACACACATACCACACATAGCCACACACCCATGTCCCACAGCCATGAAGGTATTACCATATAGCAAACACATTACACATAGGAAACTCCACTATGAGACACACTGATGTGCCTCTCTTCTGGCTGTATATGTGGATGGTCACAGTTACTACTGTGTCAGGTGATAGAATCCACCATATTGCATACACACTGTTGTCTCTCACCAACAGATGCTGTCATGAGTCTGTCACGGTCCATGTTGGCATGCCTGACCTGAGATGTACATGCCTGGACTATATGCAATGAGACATGAGTAAGCACACTGATTATGTGTCCCAGGCAGGTATGTCCCTAGCCTTATGCAACATTCTGTTGTCACCCAGACGGATGCCACAATACAATCAGAAAATAATTGACCTTAACATTTGGACTGTTATCTTGTGGTATTCCAGTACCTGAAAGCCTGGGATGATATGGTCAACAGACCAAGATACTTTGCCAGAGATGGCCTCCAGCTGTCTCATCTGGCCTTCACAATGGTTCTCGCAACCTCCATAGTTCCTTCATTAGGAAAACTGGTAAGGTTATCACTACCAACATACAACTGTCAGCACAGCACATACTGAAGGCCATGCTGCTAAATGCTAGCAGTGTACACATGACTCTGCCCTGAGTGCAAAGCATTCTTAACCCTGGGAAATGCTGACATCTGTGGAGTCACAGATGCATGTTTCAGAGCTGCAGAAAGCACCCCAGCCTTGCCAGGTCAACCATCCTATCATACACTCAGTCCCCAAAGTGTGGGTGGTAATGCCATGGGACATGAGGTTTTACTATATATGAGACACATACACACCTCCATGCTGTACAGGCAGTAAGATGCAAAGGAGACACTGCAGGGGCAGTCCACCATCACCAACACAACTATTCAAATTGTAGCTGGCTACTTGCCACCACATGTGACCAGAAAGCCCATTCTGCCTATATGGAACTCATCAACTGTATTAGGATCTGGGTCTGTAACCTGATCCTGGGTTACTTGAAAGACCCAACCATGCAATTGGAAGATGTACCCATGCCAGCATACATATGGCCAGAGAGTCATTAACACTGGAATTACAAAAACCTCGGTGCAGCTATGGGCTACCCCCACATGAGGTGAAGGTGTGTTGATATTACACAAAATGACTTATCACTGCAGCATCCCTACAATGTTATCCTCCATGGCAAAGCAACCATCAAGTGGTCATGTTTGCAGTCAGCATCTCCCACAATACCCATCTAGCTAGGTTCAGACATACATACACCTCCAACATGGAATACAGCCTCCTGTGAGGTGGCATACACAGCTTCACAGCCTCCAACCCCTCTGTAGACACTGGCACCAATATCCACACATACACACAAGCGCTATACATACATACATTTGTATAGATGCATGGAATCAGGTATACCCGACAAGACTACATCATCCACTGCGAGGATGCATACACCTGTCTGGTGGACATCTGCAAGAAATATTGTCTATAACAGGGATGACATATTGCTGTCCAAGACAAAGTAGGAGCAGGTGCCCATTTTGGAGCAATATCTCCTTAGCATGAACAAGCAAATGGGATCACTTCTGGAAACCTGCACAGCAAACACAGAGTCAACATTGTCGACATCCACTACAATCATCTCCCCTTCAGCACATATGTCTGCAACCTCAGAGGAAGCACTTGAATCTGCTCACTTATGGTGGACAAGGATACCACCTATACCAGTGCTGTTGGTCTAGCATACTTGATGCCTGACAGAGTCAGTATAGACTTCACCCCCTGTCCCCCCCATTGGTACATCAGGACATTCCCATTACCTGCCCTTTCTCCTATATGTAGGGAACAGGTCACCACTGCTATGTAAAAGTCATGGTATACAGCTGCCACGGGAGCTTATCACATCACAGAATGAATCCTACATTACCCCAAGCATGACCTTGCAACACCATAAGCCATTGTCACCACATTTCACTAAGGTAGGGCATCCACCAATCTGTCACATTATACATCCATCAGCCTAACTAGGCTGATCAGCTAGGCCATAGCACAGTTTATAGTGAACCTCATAAACAAGGACATTAGTGACCTCTACACACTCCATCACACACAGTTAAGCTTCATCAAAGGAGGGATCATGTCTATTACACTTGGTTGACATCTTTGACACAGTCAACTAAGCTATGCAGGGGGGGCGAGAGTGCACACTGCCTACCATGATCTGGACAAAGACTTTGACAGTATAACCCACTTGGCCATAACAGATATACACTCCCAAGTATGCATCACACCATATATTACCAGCAGAGTAGCACACTGGCATGCTGACATGACCAACCTAGTCCACATAGGAGAATCCACCTCAAGCGGTTGACACATAACTAGTGATGCCACCTGTTGTTTTGTGTTTGGGCCTCTGTTATGTGTGATGCACACTTCTGAGATCCAGGGCACAGCCATTGGGCTATGGGTGACCATATTTGGAGATGACTGCATGCTGTGTGCTGTCATCGGATTCCCTAATGATGTGGACACCTGCCTAGGAGGGTCTAATGCAGACGCATGATGAGTGCCAGAAACATAGCCTCAAGCTGCATACCAGGAAATGCAGTGTGAACCCCTTTGGGGAGAATGATGTCCCCACATATTATCACAGTACTAAAAACATCTTAGGCACACAATCAATATTCCACCACCATGTTGCTTCCATTGTAAAGCAAACTTTCTACATGGCCCACCTCATACATAAGGGTATGCCATCCAGGCACATGCGCTCATAACATCCCTGTATTCCCCCTAATAAGGCCCACTATTGAGTATAATGCCCCCTTCATCATTCACCTCACACAGCACTTGCAGCAGCTGGGGACATCACAGAGGTTCTCCACCAGGAAATACCACAGCCTCAAACATCTACCATGCACAAATAGACTATAAGCCCATCCATCTACCCAGTTTCATGCATACTCCTCAGAGGTGACCTCTGCTTGGCATACAAGGCAATCATGGATTCCACATTGTTGGACTGCTGCACACGTGTAACTGAAGCTCCACTCTATTAACCCGCACACACGCCCTCAACCTGGTATGTGACATCAACTGGGCTTATTGGTGGGTCAGATGTGTATCCCAAACACTCACCCTGCTGTGGATTGGACACCCTTTACACATAAGGCAGTGTAGCTATTTACACCTTTGCAAGCAGAACCTGGATAACTGGATGGTTAACAGAACATACACCCCTGGAATACCACCTGTGTCCCTGTTGGACTGGGGCATCAGATGCTGCCTTGCATACACATGGGCTAATATCTGGGTTAGGTTCATGGGAGCTCAGGTCCCATAGCCTAGTAACCTCATATGAGCCTAGGTATAACAGTTATGGCCTGTGTGCAGTGACAGACTGTGTTGTTAGGTGTCCACACCCATCACTGCCATGTGCTGTGTTGTGTCCTCTATGGGCAACATTACAGTAACATGTCATACAACCAACATCTGGCAAAAATGTGACTGGTACTACAAGTGTATGTTGACATTCTAGCAACATGTGTGGTACACAATACCTGAGAACAGTGCAAAAGTTGTCTAGGGTTTTCTCTTTGTAGGTGTCTGACATCTGAAGTACACAGATGTTTGCGGAATGTGCACATGTGCCTGATATATGTGGATCCCCTACCAAAGAAATGTGGATGTCTGGAAACCAGTTGGACAATATGTAATGGTTGTACCTAGACTGTGGGGAATGTGTCTGTGACATGGCAGACCCCCTCAGAACACAGTTATGGTACATTAATATCTGGTACTGTATTCATTCCCTTACATTGTATGCTCAATATGTACACACTGCTACTGAGGTGGAGCCTGTGTCTCCCCACTACTGCTGCCTATAACCTGCTGTTCTGCTGCAGGGGGGTCACCAAGTATGTTAGCCATAGCTGTCAGACAATGAGATGCAGGTGCAGAGTACACAGTGACCTAAGCAGAGTACATCAGGAACAGTCAAAGACACCTGGGCCATGGTTGAACTATGCCTGTATGACATTCGAAGACTGAGAGAGGCTCACTGACAGTGCATGATGTGGTATGCCAGATGTATCCCCCAGTAGTTACTGTCACTATTGCATAACAGACAATCCAGTAGCATTTGTACATGAGCTGACCATTGCTGAGGGGACTCAGGGGCCAGAGCTTTGACCTGTGTCACTGCAGACAGCACCAAAAGGGAATACTGCAGGTGCTTGACAGCTGACTAACAACAACATGTCATTCCAAGATATGTTGTTGAGACCTACTGTTGGAATTCCTTTTTCCCATGACTGCATCCCACATCTACATTCGATTACATGGGAAATTCTATGACATAATTGGTATAGTGCTGCACTCCTTTGTGAGCAGAAATCCAGTGGTAGTTTTCCTAGGAAAGCGCAATCTGTCTTCATGAAGAAAGTCACAGACCTGTTTACCATTGGCAGCAGCTTGCTTTTTATAGGTAATGCTCATGAACAGGTGACTGCATGTGCACTAATCTGTGACTCACTCTTGCTAATAGCATTCATAACAGCTGGGTTGCATTTTCATTAGCTAATGGCATGGCAACACAGTGCTCCAATTAAGGCCTTTGTGTAGGCCTTGGCCCTTCTCCTGGCCTGTGAGGAGGACATTATCTAGGTGTGGGAGCTACAGCATCACAGAGGGTAGGTAGAAATACTGTCCACCATTTGGATTGATGTATGTCCACAGTTTTGCATGGATGCTATGTTTGCCCATTGTTAGCAGACTGTCTGATTCTGTAGCGGGATACTTTTTAACAATGTGTGTTGGTGTCAGTAAGGAGACAAGGAGATGTGAGTGTCATACATAATTTTATCTGAATGTGCATGCTGCTGCAGTTGATGCTGGTCTATCAACTGTTTATATTTATAGGGGGAGACTGTGACTCATGACCCTGTCACCTATTCCCCCCAACCCTTTATGTATGGGTGTTGTGTGAATGGCCTGTTCTAGGTGTTTGGGACATATGTTAGGTGTGTAGCAGGTAGCTGAACATACTGCTGCATTTGTAGCAGGCTGCAGCTGCTGTATTCTGGCCAGAAGTCATACTTGGGATTGTGAACACATTGGGGGACAGCACGCTGTATATGTGAGTGAGGGAGCAGTGTCTGCTCTGTTGTAACAGCATAGGTAGGGTGATTGTACCCATAACAGTCTGGGTGAGGCACTGTTTCATATGTTAAGTAATAGTGTCATCCAGAGAGTGGTAGGTGGCATTTAGGACATGTATTCATATTTGTGACACATGTCCCACCCTACAGGCCTTTGACTTGCTACTGTGGGTGGCAATGACTGCATTAGCAGCAACCAGTTCTGCTGGACAATGCAGGGCTCAGTTATTTCTATGTTATATTGACAAGCATGTAGTTGTCGTGCAACAGACTGGACTGTGGGCCAGAACTGTTGGTGTCCAGATGTCACACATGTTAGGAATGTCACAGATAGAGCTACTGAGTCATTATTATGACAGGTGTAGTTGCAAGACATATGTGCATGCATACAGTGTGTTACACAGGATTTGCATGAACATCTGTGTTTGGAGATTATGACTTACGACACTGACCTGTCTGTACTGATTTTGTAACCTTAATCTGCACTGACTTGCCAGTACTTCAGCACACAGAACAGGTTTTATGACAACCATGCCATAAGTACTTGGTACAACTGTGGACATTCTGCAACAGTCTGTGCAGTTGTCAACTCAACCTGATATTGTAGGCCTCACGTACATCCGTCAACATGTATTTGGCTGTCTACTGGTTCGCTGTCTGCATCACAGGCCCAAGTATGCTGTCATTTGTTCCATTATATGTAGAAGTAGTGTGTCATGCCAATCAGGATATCTTTGTAAAAACACCAGCTTTTCTCCATTCCCAGGTGGTGTACTGGGCTAATGCACTATGCTGTAGTTGACAGAGAGCTGGGTTTAATATTAGGGATGGCTGAATATTTTTGCTGATGTGACATCAATGTAACGCATGATATATTTATAGAAATACCTGTTACACTCCAAAGCTGAGTTGGCCAAGTGGGCTAATGCACTATACTGTAGTTAACATGGTCCTGGTTTCAATACTTGGCAGGGCTGTGTAATTTTGCTGATGTGACATCAGTGTAATGCATGATATATTTATAGAAACAGCAACTATTCTCCAGAGATAAGTTGGTCTAATGGGCTAATGCACTATGCTGTAGTTCAGAGGGTCCTGGGCTTGAGACTTGACGGGGTGATTATTTTATTGATGTGCATAACAGTGTCAGAATCAGATACAGTCATTAAAGTAGTTATAAGCAGTTTTAATTGGGTTTGCATGCCATGCCACAATGCTAAGCAGTGCTTGGTCCTGCTTAAACCAGCGCTATTTCCAAAAAAGAAAAAAAAGGGGTGATAGGAAAGTGGAGAAATGGGGGCAAGCAGGGGGAAAAACAATATGAAAGGCAGGTAAGGATGTGCAGAACGGGGGTAGGAAAGGACCATAGCTCTCCATTTCTTTTATAGCAACAGCTGTGCATGTTGTGGACAATTTGGAATTTGGAGCCTCATATCCCACAGGGAGGGGTGTGGGTGACACAACCTTGTTGATTAATTGCTGGGATGATTAACTGATGGCACTGTACATGGGGGCAAAATGGAGAACTATGTTTTGAGGGATAGATTCCTTTTTTTTTTTATTAAGGAGAGAGTGGAATGCTGGGGAAGGGTTGAAGGTACATTTGGGGAGGTAAGTTGGGAGGGAGAGCTTGAATTTGCAGACAGACAAGACAACAAAGAGGGTCAGTGTATGACACATGAGGGGAGTAAACACCTTGGATGGGGTGTTTGTGGATCGGAGGACCAAGTACCCCCAGATGGCAACAGTGGAACTGAGCTCCCCACCCATGGGCAGTCACCACTTCTCCTTCATGGCCCCAAAGGTGGCTGTTGGGGGCTGGGTGTTGGGTCCAGACTGCCCCTCTAGGTGTGTCAGTCTGCCCTCAATCTGGTGCAGTCAATCATCCAAATAATGCTGGAAAACCCTGCACACCATGCCTGGAAACTGTTGCTGGATGACTATCTCCTCTCCATGCCCACACCCAGGGGCACATGGGCCCCATCCCTTGAGGCATTTCCACCCATGGATGGTGCAAAACCAGTGGAGGGGGCAGCTCCAGATCTGCTGGGACGCGGTGCCGTGACCAGATGAGGTGGAGTAGGTGGGTCCGCAGACACCAGCCTACCCACCCATGCTATAGTGTTGAGGTTTTTTCAGTGTGTATAGGTTAGTCATACACAGAACATTTCAATGCTAGTTATAACAGCATGCATGGGTGTTCCAATTAACCCAGAACAACAGAATTGCATAGCATACAGAACACAGGCATAAATGGAATAACAGTCATTATTGTAACATCATGCCAGTAACGGTTATGACAAAAGGTCAACACTGGTATTTCAACAAGGTATGTTAGTGTGCAACCATTGTAATATATAACCAATTATACAACCCAAGGCCCAACATTAGGTTTTGAGAACAACATATGTGTAAATGGAATCATACCCGTAGTATAAGAATAATAAGTTGTGATGCAGATAAGGCATGGACGGAGAGAAAGACATTTCATTACCAACTGTATAGGCTATATTTTTCACAACAGTACTGCTCAGTACTCTACAGGTCTGCCCTTACTTTATGTCTGCAAGTGTCCTATAGCTCGTGTAGCAAGTACATACCTCTCAAACTATCCCCATGGGATGATATGGGCCATGCTGTAACACTTACAGATACATAACTACAGGGGACTATTACATGTTAGGGGAACATATATGGCTACCAAGGTGTACTCTGCACTGATGTTGTGTGAGTGTGCTGCTGGCATACTTCAACTGGGTTTATATATGTGTCCAAGGTTTTTGGCAGCAGTGATCACTATCCATGACAGTGTGACACTTGAGTGACATGTATCATGCACAGTGCAGAGAGTTTACACTTATCCTGCAATCACTGGTAGGCATGGGGTTAGACTAATAGCAGACATTCACAGATGCACCAGGCATACAGCCGTACCAACAGCAGACCATTTAATTTGTCTTATTAACTTGGAATAGTATTCATGTTGTTTTATTTAATGGAGTCTAATCACCTTGCTGAGCAATGCTGTTTATGCGCTAGTACATCTGGACACAGACATTAGTATGCCCTTCATACAGCTACTACAGACATTTCTTTACCTGTAAGTCCTGTGGGGAGAATATCTGTTAACAATACATAACTGTTTCTATAAATAGTCAGTACTACATGTCTGTTACTATAAATATATCTTAGTACCTGACCCTGGATTCAATCCCCAGTCTGTGTGTGTCAAAATGAACAACATATACATTGCTTAGCTCACTAAGCCAAAGGGCCACTGCTGTGTGTTGATTGAGTGATTGACAAACGTCTGATCTGCTAATATAGTTAGTGTGTCACACAAGACTACAGTGACAGTTAAATATACATGCATGAGATTCATGCATGGTAGAGATAGTAAGTGAACTGTGTATTAATACATGGAATGCAGGTGTACAAGATTAACCCCTAGTGGATGGGAATATGTGTGATCTGTACAGTTTCATACTTGCCTGCATCAGCGTACTTATGTTCAGAGATGCATATAGTTGAAATGCAAAGGTTAACACAAGACAATCCTGAGAGAAACACACTATAATACCTTAGACAGTACTACACTATGTTCAGATCTTAGTACAGAACAAATATCATATTGCATTATATCTTGTAGTACAGCTCCACATCTAGACCAATAACCATGACAGCATGACACTTGCGGGACATTTTTTGGAAGAAACTGCTTGGTGTATGTACTTATCTTGCTCTCATTTGCATCCTTGGGGGTGGACAGTAGAAGTGTTGTATACAATGTATTAGTACAGCCTTCTTACAGCTAATAGAAACATTTCCTTACATGGCAGACCTGTGGAGGAAGTTTTTGTTAACACTATCTGACTGTTTCTACAAATATTCACATATTCAAGGTTACATATGTGAAACTGACAGGGGTGCCCTGCACTCATGCTGTGTGTGTGTGTGTGTGTGTGTGTGTGTGTGTGTGTGTGTGTGTGTGTGTGTGTGTGTGTGTGTGTGTGTGTGTGTGTGTGTGTGTGTGTGTGTGTGTGTGTGTGTGTGTGTGTGTGTGTGTGTGTGTGCGTGTGTGCACGCATGTGTGTGTGTGTGTGCTATTGCCATACTCACCTGGATGTCAATCTGTCACCCTGGGTATTGGCAATGGTGACCACTAGCCATGACAGTTATGAACACTTATGGGACATTTATCGGAAGAAAACGCTTTGTGTATGTGCTTATCTTGTTGTCATTTCCAGCCTTGGGGTTGGACAGTGGAAGTGTTGTACACAGTTTATTAGTACAGTCTTTTTACAGCTAATAGAAATATTTTGTTACCTGAAAGACCTGTGGAGGAAATTTCTGTTAATACTACCTGACTGTTTCTATACATATTTACATATTCTTGGGTGAAATTATGCATACAGCTTACTACCACTTCTGGAATTCGAACCATGCCTGTTTATGCAAAAAGGTGCAACAAGGTTGTGTTTCAACACAATTAGTTATTGAGGTACTGCTGTTTCTTGTTTGACTGTTTTCTGCCTAATACTCACTTGGTTGGACAATCTGACTTTGTAAGTCTGACATTCATGCATGGCAGATAGCTCTTGTACTCTATATTAATACTTTCACATATTACAATCTGAAAAGCAATGCTTATCACAAAGCACGGCTGTAGAGGATACATTATAATAGTTTGCAGATTACTATTTAGGGATCAGATCTTGGTGCATGGAACAGTTGCTCTCCTGTTTTACAGCTGCACATTCTTTGTCAGATGAGCCTCAGTTAACTCATGCTGTCAGAGCCATAGTTGTTGTGCAGAACCTGTACACATTTAGATTCATACCACCACATGCCAAAGTAAAAACAACAGTCTGGAGTTTTTAGTTTTATTGAAGGGTACTGTCAGTTTTGTTGATAGATATCCTGTACATCAGTATTACTCTCCTAATGTCTCATTTATTCATTACACACAGTACACATTTTACCTACTGGCAGTTGACATTCTACTCCTTTCTATTTATTTGCGCTGAATACTGCAAACTAGATTTGTACTCACCAGCCTCCAGCCTTAGCAACCTGCTGGCATGGGCATCTATGTTCACAGCCCTCTCATCTGCAGCAGTGCAGAAGATAAAAAAACATTTATGCATACCTATGAATCACATATTTAGGCTGGACTTTGGTAAACACTAATTGATACTGATACTTATACACATCTGGGACATTCTGCGCCCATGCTTCTTGGATCCACTGGTCCAAAAGTTCCCTCTTCCTATACTTGAAGTTAGTGAAACGGTGCTGGACCTGCTCACCAGTTCGAGAGATGCCAGTAGCACTGGTGAGATCACATGCGAGATGGTCCCAGGTATCCACTTTGTATTGGGAGCCCTGGTACTGGCCCTGCAGCAGTCTCTCCTTATGGTCTTTCACTAGAAGTCCAACTATGACCCTGAACTCATGAATGCCCCAGCTTTGTGCCCGAAAGTGCGAACCCTGTCCTACACCAGCTACAGTGCCTGCAAGGATGAGCTACAACTGATTATGGCTGTATTCCCACCTGCAAGGTTTAAATAGTGCCAAATTCCTGCCATTTGCCATCATTGGACCATTTAGAATATGTTGAGCTGAGCTAAGCAATGCTCAAATCTGCTCAACTAAGGTTGGCAGTGCTTAAAGGGACAGATGTTGAGCACTGCTTACCAATGCACAAATCTGCTTAGCTGGGCTACTTATTGCTTAACATTTACAATTAAGAAATACTAACACCATCTTAGCATAGCTGAGCACTCCTTATCATTT
The DNA here is from genome assembly GCF_019279795.1 of Protopterus annectens. NCBI lineage: Eukaryota > Metazoa > Chordata > Ceratodontiformes > Protopteridae > Protopterus > Protopterus annectens. The sequence goes on from NC_056733.1 coordinate 439,722,920, forward strand.
CTCATATATAATTTTATAAAGTATGAGGATTGTGGGATTGATTCATCATTACTGACAAATTATAATTTTATGTTTACCTTCCATGACATCCCCCTATGTGCTTTCATTAAATTATATTCCCTTGTGACTATACTGTATGGGACACTTGGGTTTATATGGGGGTTTCACATTTTTTCTAGCCTGAAATCTCACTTTTGGACCTGCTACACTACCCTGGTTGACAAAAACAGTTGTTACATAATTTAAATTTACAAAAATAATTTTAATACTACTTTCCTATAGAGAAATAAGTTGCCTCTCATGGTACTCAAACTGTGAATGCCTGCATGCTAAGCCAGAACTCTAACTACTACACTATTGCAGCTTGAACATTTTGCCTGTATATTTGAATTTATCTCCTAGGGGATGTTTAAGCTATGCTAAGTGGAGGGCCATAACAAGCACACCCACTTAGCTATGCTTAAACATTCCTTAGGCTAGAAAAAAAGGCTATATTTTTATTACATTGTTATGTTATATAAGTGAGTCTTGTGGTGTTTTTGACAACTTATTGAAGACTGCAGTCATGAAATAATGGCATACATTTGCTTTCAGACTTCTACCCTTCAGTAATTCATGCTGATGCATGACCTGTTTTTATCAGCTTTTTATGTTTAGTGAGCAATATGTGTGCTTTACCCTTTTGAGAGATATATCCCCCATTATTTGTGCATTTGCACACATTTCCTGCTTTAGCAGGTTGTGGAGGTGTCATACGGCACTTTGGCAATGCAGGAGGTTTGTCACATAACCTGTTACACACCTCCTGCATTCCATTCTTCATGCAGATATTTCTTTCAGTGTCCGCGGACACTGAAATGATAATTATTTCATTTCAGTGTCCACAGACACTGAAATACTGGCATGATATTAGAGTAGATCTCTAATATTATGCCAGTTCAGCTTAGAAAGTGTTGTAGGGTACTTTCTGAGTGCAGGGGGATGTGTTCAGTGTCTGTGCATTACTTAGACATGCCCCTTGCACTCGTTTGCAGTTTGTGTCTGTATAGGAAGTACAACAGCGTGCCTTCATGAATATGCAAGGTGCGCTGCTGTGCTAAATGGACACAAACCATTTTATGCAAGAATAGGATTATTCTTGCATGGAATTTATTGAATCCAGGGGAATGACTTTTCTTTGGAAACTAAGTATTCTTATATATATTCACAGCCCCCACTATTGAGGAACTTAAGAAATTACTGTATGTTTGGAAGATATTTATGAACTATTTTTACAAAAGAAACATTATAGTGTGAACTTGATGTCTTTTGAGGTAACACGTTCATCCAAAAAGCTTCTAACTATAAACACATTGTTATAAAAGCTGGCAATAAAGGTGATGCATTAGTTGTTATCGATTTTCAGCACTATGTTAATTCTATTCACTCATTTTTGAATGGTAAAAACACATGAAATTGTTGAGAAAATAAATATTCATTTAATTATGATGGATTGATTGAATTAGGACAGATGCAGCTTTTTTCATACCTTGCATCCTGCTGTTCCTATTTACTTTGGACTGCTGAAGATACATAAAGATTGTCAAAATCCTGGCATGAGACCCATTGTTTCTTTACAAGATTGGCTCACCAAGCCTATATCAGTATATTTGAAAAATGTCTAAACAAGAAGTTGCATTTGATGTCAGGCTTTATTAAGGATAGTGCAGATATCTAAGAACAATTACATAAATGTTAAGGTGACAATTTGGAGAGATCAGATTATCTGATGGAAACTATGGAAGTTATTTCTCTGTTTTACCATAATAATGAATTTGCATGGAATTGAATCAATTATAAACTTTTTGAAAGATAGTACAGATAAAAATGTTGATTTTATTAAAATTAGAAACTATCAGTTAGATGTTATATTGTTGAAAAATGTATTTACATTTCAAGGTCAATATTATCTATAGAAACAATGTGTTGGTATGGTCACTCATGCAGGTAACACCTATGAGAATTTAGAGATGCATATATGGGAACAAGAATTTATTCTTAACTCAAATAATGCAATGTGCACAAAAGTTCTTTTTTTTACAAAATATTTGTTGATGATATTTTTGTTGCAGATGGACTCTTAGCCTTGCTTCCATCAAATTGTTGAATATCTGTCTTCAACTGTCACTTTCTTTGTTTTTTAAGACAGTAATTTCTGGTAACAGTATACAGTTTTTGGACATTAGATTATTAAAGACTGAAAGTGGCAGATTAGATACATCCATTTTTAAGAATGAAGTTAACAAGAATACCTACTTGCCTAAGTGCAGTATGTATCTACAACTTATGTTTAATTATATTGTAAACAGTCAGATACCGCATATGAACCACTTGAATGCATAGAAAGGGGGTTTTGAGCAAGAGTTGGATGATATGGCTGTATCCTTTGAGAAGAGAGAATATTCTTCTGTGGAAAATGAGGAAGTAAAGCAATTAGTTAAGTATTAAATAAATGATGTGAAAGGACTGAGCTTTTCAAATAGAGCACATGGTTATGACAAAAATGAAGTTATGAAATATGGAAAGTTTTGATACATGATGACATATAACACATGCAGCTGACATTACAATGATTATAAGCAAACACTGGCACCTACTATCTTACTTACAAGTAAAACATGAATGAGTCATAGAGAAGACTGTATTTGGATATAAGAAACAAGACAAATGTTATGTTATTGTTTTCATTAAAACAAATGTTATGGTATAAAGAACAAAATGATCGAAACACAGCTAAGTTAGGCAAAGAAAATGAACTTTTTGATGCCATAAGTACAATGTTTTTACATGCTTTAATGGATAAAAACTTTCCTTTTCAGATTATGCAGATTGTGGCATGAAAATGTTGTATACATAGCATTATATGTGTCTGCAGTGCATTCTATATAGGCAAAACTAACAGAAAACTGAGGGAGATAATTTGGCAACATCAAACAGATATAATAAGAAAATGTGAGAAAAATGCTCTTAGTAAGCATGTTATGAAAGAAGGAAATCAACACTATTTTAAGTATGCAGTATTACAAGTGATAACATAATTTAAGAGGAGGTGATATTAGCACCTTGACTGAGCACACTGAGTATAAATGGATTTTAAGGTTACGAATGGATTAATATCATGGTTTGAATGAGACTGTTTCATTTAAACCTGTGTTTAAACAATGTTCAGTTAAAAGGAAATTAGTTCTTGTATTTTATTGGTTATAGTGACAATGAACCTCTATTTATTGTTTTTTTGGAAGATTTGTGGGTATTGAAGCTGAGGAAGCACTTGTATGTGTGAAAATTTATGTTTTATACAAAGTTTGTTTTACTTATTTATTTATTGACATTTGATTACCAGGAAAGTCCAACTAGTTGGGAGACCATTTCATTTTCAGTGGACACCTGTGGAGAAAAACTCCAAAGTATTACAAATAAGAAGAAGAATTTTACAGTCTTTAAAAATAATACAACCCCCCAACAAATACTGTTTAAATTCTAAACCTACCACCCTAGAACACAAAAAAGTAAAAAAACTAAGGGTAATGCTGTTCAATGCCAGAAGTCTCAATCTCAAGATGCACACTTGGCCCTCCCCTTCTCAGTATGGAGAGTCTCGATGTCTGTGCTGTGAAGAAAACAAAGGCTCCAAGGGCTGACCCACCCCCCCCAGCACCCCCTCACCACTCATATCACATCCCCAAAATCAAACCAAAAACCCAAAAAGGAGGAGTGGGGAGGGTATAATACATCCACACCACCACCCACAGGTGGCACGCATGGTTGGTGGCAACGCGACGATGCATCGGAGACCATCCAGTAACAAACTGCTCTGACTGCTCTGCAATTTCATCTCAAAGGCAGGAACCTCACCCTCAGGAAGGAACTCACATGGCCTTCCTGAAAACAATGGAGGATAACAAAGTACATCCTAACACCATGATACCTACTGACTTCAAACTAACACTAAGAAGCCCTAACACCTGGACACAAAAGGTTCCAAAGGTTCAGGAACTCAAATGCCATGGAACAACTAGTCACAATCAGTCACCATGGAACAACTAGTCAAAATCCATCATCACGATCATCATCATCACAATGTGGTCGCCAAAAATCACCCCATACCCTCACCCAATCTGATCAGATCATCCTAATCTGATCTGATCCTCGCCTAATCCCCCTGAAACTAAAACCTGAAAAAAAAAAAAAAAAAAAAAAAGCTGTGAAAAGACTTCTAAAAACTAATTGTGGTCAGTGGTTGAGCCAACTCCCCCTTAAGTGGGTGGTAAAAATTATTACAAAAATACTCAAAACGCAAACCCAGCACCCAGCACCTATACAAATGCTGCCAAACAAAACAAAGGCAAAACTGACTAACTGTGTCACAAAGGCAAGGCAAGCTCTCCAGGCCCAAGCTCTACAGAGCAGACAAAAAACAAAAGGAGCCAAAAACAAGCATACAAGAAAAAAAAGAAAAAAAAGAAGAAAGACAGCAAAATCCTTGATAAAAAAAAAGAGAAAAACATCAAAAGTCAAAAAAAAGAAAAAATCAAGAAAAAATCTACCAAGGATTCAGAGAATCAAAAGGAAACCTTCTTTAAAAGATAGAAACCAGGCAAATTTTAGCAAAATGATGTGAACACTCATTCAAATGCAATGACATTTATTACTGACATGTGACATGATGTGAACATTACTCCCCCTACACCCATAAGAGATGCAAACTTCCCCAAACCCCCCCCAAGGAGAAATATCTCAGATCTATACCAGAACATTCCAAAAAAAAACGCCCAGAATGAGAAAGCTCTCCTCCAAAGCCAAACACTCCATGATGCATGGGACAGATGGTGGTAATCCGTGAAATGATGAGGAATTAAACCCGCAGGAAGACTCAATGCAGATAGTGACTGTCCACAGGCCTCGACTCAGCTCTGGGACGACTCACCGTGGTCCCGCTGTGTGGACACTTCCACTTCACAAGAACCTGGTGCCTCCACTGACCCCCCACAAATTACCCCATATTTAGCTTGACAAGCCTTATCTGCAAAGCCATGGACTAAATCTGCAAATAACATGCTTGGTTAACTTTGAACTTTTTTCACTTGGTTGAATTTTTTTTTTGCTCAAAGCTTTTCCAATTGGTTGGGCTTGGCCTTGATGACTTTTCTGACCCAGAAGGGAAAGGATCCAAAAAGGAAAATGCATACCAAACCTGGCCAAGGCCTTACCAAATACCCCACACACTCACAAGGTCATAAACACATCAACTTCAGACAAAACCCATGAATCACAAACTCAAGCAGAATGACAAGCAACAACAGCCATTACAGAGTGGAACCTGCAGTCCTCAGTGTCAGACAGAACAAACACAGGGTCAAAGTCTTCAAAGCCTGGTCAGTCTCAAAGTCCAGTGCAAGTCAGGTCCTTCAGTGACAACAACATCAAAAGATGGGATAGTTATGGAAACACAAGTTTGCAGCCAAAAGAAATCCAGCAAATGAAACACAAACAAAAATGATGACCCTAAACTAATGAAGGGCCTCCTCACAATGGGACATACAAAGAAGAAATTCATGGCAAAGTAAATGCCAAGAAACTAATAGTCATACCCTTCGAAAAAGTGGTTACCCCTAGCTACCATATAGGTGGCAATCCACTGAGCACAGAAGAAGTCTACATCAGACATCATCAAGGTTCACACATCGCTTCATTAGACACTAGATATGTTGCTATAGGATTTACATTAAGCCTCCCGTGATACACACACCACATGAAGGGATCAGCATCACCTAAGGCATTGCCCACCTGACCCTGTACTCAATATCATTAGAAAAGATATGATCAAAATGCCCCAAAGACTCATCACCTCACTGACCCTATTCAGCTGAATTGTGCCCAGCATCCTGCTCACTCTCAAAAAAGGATCAGGATCAAAAAAAATGTTTCAAAAAATGGTCCTGAAAGAACCCCATATGAATTCCCTCTCCTCATAATACCTTGCTCAGCCCTTGACTGACATTGGAGACTTAAACATGCCATAGACTGTGCTCAGACTTATAAAAAATCGTTCAACCCTCAGACATCACATCAAACCAGACTTAAAATCTGTGGAACAAAATCCCACTACAGAGGGAGGAGAGGAACCCTCACATCCATATTACTGATAGATTGACCAAGAGAGATGGATTCAATGCCCAGGACAAGCACAGCACTAAAGAGAATTGATTTGGAGGAAACTGAAAAGGAGGCCTGATCAATACCATTAAGGGTGGCTTTAGAGCAAAGCATATAGGCTGGCATAGCTATATACATATAAATTATAGACTAAAAATAACCTAATGGCAGTGGCTTATAATGAAGCCTTAGGCCTATAGCCCATCTTGAACCCATGAACCTATGAAAATATACTATGAATAGATGAATAATTATACCAAACTGACATAATATGCAAACATTGTTTAAGGGTATGTACAAGTTATATGATAATGATTTAATAGTTAGAGAAATTTTAGCCAATTTCTTACAGATGCCTTGAAGCCAGGGTTTTACTTTTTTATTTTATTTTAATAATGAAGAACAATAAGAGCAAAATAAAACAAACAGATAACTATCTGCATATGTCCACACATGTGTAATATATCAGGGTAATACAAATAAACAACAGTTAATATTTTTCAAATAAATCTTTAATTTTTAGCCACAACTTAAAGGAATGCACAATATCAAAAGTTCTCATCCTAATCGTATGCAACTCATTACTGCATACAATTTTTGCCATACTAAGAAATTCAGTACAAGAGGGAGTAGTTTTACTCTTCCAATTATTGACAATTATTTTCCTATCCATTGCTAGTATAGACCAAAGAAGAGGCATTTGAGTCCTTGGAATTATTTCAGGGATTGAAGCATTACATAAAATCAATGGCTAGGAAATATTATACCTATCTGACCACAATGCTTGAATAATGTTATTAATTTCTTCCCATAAAGGGGAGATTACCTCACATTCATATACCATATATATCTAATCAACTGTTACATCAGAATCACATCTCCAGCACTTGATTCTACTTGATTTATATATATAACTGTAACCTTGTTAGGTGGACAAATGTTCTGTGCAAGAATTTCCAGGTGAAAATTTTCTGATATAAAGAGGACATAGTTTTCTCTATTGACTTTAATACTATATTTTTATTTCATCTGTAAAATTTCTATTTTTATTTTTTATGGAATAATTCCAAAAAAGTATTGTCTAAGTGTAAGAAGTCTAATTTAAGAATTATATAAATCTGTGATAAGAAAGACTTATTTTCATTTGCTTTGCTAATAATATTAATTAGGAATTTCAATATCTGGGGGAAGGATTTCTTATCCAACTTAAATATCTTATTTATCTTTGACTTTACAAAATCCCTACATATTTGAGGTGTTAACCACTTATTAGAATTGTGGTTGTATCTAGACATTAAGTTTTCAGCAGAACATTTTTCAGTTCCATTAAAAAAATGATGCCAATAAATTATTTTGTTCTTTTAGATCTATAGTTCTAGTGAAACTGTGAGTTTATAAGCATTCATTTGCATATGCTATTGGAAAAAATTGAAAAGAATACGTTATTTAGAATATATGAATTTCTAGAAGACAAAATTATATTCTTTATATGGGGAATTTTATTAAAAGAAATGTTTCCACTTTAAAAAAAATAATATTTTAATAGCCAGACAAAACTGTTAGGAACTATTTGCTTATGACATTTAGTATTATGTTTGGTATTTTTAGACAATAATATCTAATGTATTAGTCTCCATTTTGATTCATATGAGGAATTATCCACAATGCAATCATTTTTCCAATAGTTGAAGTAGCATACAATTGAATATCAGGGGATCCTATTCTAGCTTTATCCCAACTTTTTGTGTACCAATTAAAAGAAAATCTTGGTTTATTTAGATGCCAAGGACACTTAAGTAGGATGTTATTAATCTTTTTCATTTTTTTTTGGTGGAGACAATGTTACTTATTGCATAGCAAATAATATGTTAGGGAGAATTCCTATCTTAATTAACATTAAACATTCTTCCATAGTAAAGAAAATTTAATCCAGCTTGTGACTAGATTTATAATTTTATCAATAACATGTTGTAAATTCACTTGTATCATTTCCTTACTATCAGACCTAATGATGGGGTCTATATTAGAACATCGAAGTTTGAAAACATTGAATGTTCTAATATCAAACCCAAAACAGTGAATGCTGAAAATAATGAAGCTGCAGAACATCGATTTTTTTTCCTAGGGAAAGAATTTGGTTGGCAGTTTCTGTGGCTTCACTATTTTCAGCACTGGAAAGTTACGGGTCAGGTTCAGGTAATTGTGTGATTGTGAGGATGTTAGGGTTAGGGCGCAGGTTAGGTGAGTTAAGTTTAGGGTATGGGTGAGGTGAGTGTGCGATAGTGACAGATTTTAGGGTTAGGGCGGAGTAGGTGAGATAGGGTTAGGGTGCAAGTCAGGTGAGTGTGCGATAATGACGGACCTTAGGGTTAGGGTTTGGGTTAAGGTAAGTGGATAGATAGTAGTGTATGTACAGTTTAGTGTAGAGTTAGATGTAGGATTTTAAGTGTATGTATGTGGATTGCTGTTTTTGGTGTGCTTGTGTTGTGTGTGTATTTCTCGGAACAGCAAATTTTTCCCAGGGAAAAAAAATTGCTGTTCTGCGCTTTCGATGATATCATATTTCACAATTCCAAGTTCGAGCATCTGGTGTTCGATGTTTTGGAATTTCGATAATATGATATAGACCCTACTGATGATACCAAAATATTTAAATTGAGAGTTATTCCAATTGAAATCAGAATATTTTTGTATGAATGTTTAAATTTCCTATTGATTAATAGTGTACTCATTTTATCATTAAATTTTAATTTATTTTTATTTTATTTATTTATTTTATTTTACATTTGTTGACCAGGCTAGTCTAACTAGATATATGTCCATTTTCAGTAGAGGCCCGGGGAGAAAAGCTCCAAGGAAAAAACATACAATTTAATAGAGAGTAACATCAAAACAGTTTTATACAACAATAATTATACCATAAAAGCAGTTTTATACAGCAATACATTTAGCATAACATGTTAGCTAAAGAAATTCTTAAAAGAATATAAAAATAGAAGAATTAAAAGTTTTTTTCTCTTTTTTTTCAATTATAACCTACTCTTACTAGAAACAGGTCTTAGAAGGGTAGTATACTAAGGTTAAAGTATACTACATTCACATTTTACATTTGTTGACCGGGCTAGTCTAACTGGATGCATGTCCATTTCCAGTAGAAGCCCAGGGAGAAAAGTTCCACATATTTGTACAGAGTAAATAGATGTTAAAAGAATAGAAGTTATACAGTGTTGTCAAAAAAATCAAAAAATTATAAGATAATACAAAAGTTTTAACAAATACTGTAGAATAATAATCCAGTTCTTTAAGGTACAGAGATAACTTTTACTTATATACATATATACATAAAATGTGTGTACTATAGGATATGTTGTTAATTTGTAATAGGTAGTAAATGAAGGAAGGGTGAGAAGAGTGAGTGGGGTGGAGAATTAGTCAGGGTTCATACAGGTGCATAGCCAGTGATTATTGAGATATGGTTTTAGTTGTTTTTTAAAAAGAAAAAGAGAAGTCTGAGCTGTGATATCAGAAGGAAGTTGATTCCATAATTTTCCTACAGAGTTGGAGAATAAGGAGTCACCTGCTGAGTTGTTGGATTTAGTAGTATTAATCAGCAGTTTGTTTGAAGAACGTACATTTTTGAGATTCTTATAAGGTGTGATGAGGCTAGAGAGTATAGGAGTGTTGCTAGGTTGATACAGGGTTTTATGAGCTATTGTAAGCTGGTGAAATTGAAGCTGGTTAAGGAATTCTAGCCAGTTTAATTGTTTAAGATTAAGGCAGTGTTGGGTTCTGAAAGGAGTGCCTGTAGCAAATCTAGCAATATTATTATAGGAAGTTGTTAGTTTCTTGAGTATAAATGGGAACGGCGTAGAGCAGAGTGGATAAAAGGTGAGTTCTAGCTATAGCAGACCTAGCTTCTGGAGTAAGAAAGGGTTTGATTCTGTACAGGAATCCCAGTTTCTTATTAATTAATTTTATTGTAGTGTTTATGTGTATATCAAAGTTTAGATTGTTGTCAATTGTTATTCCTAGCAGTTTAGTGGTAGGTTCAGGTGAGATAAGGGTACCATTATTAGAAGTGAGATTGAAATGTAAAGAGATGGACTTTTTGGTTGGGCTGAAAAGTAGCAATTATTTTTTTGTGGATTTAGAAGGAGGCAGCGGTGGGAGAACCATTGTTCTACAGTGCTGAAGGCTTTTTGGGTAAGGGACTGAAGTTCGGTTGATGAGGTAGCTGAGCAGATTAAGGTAGAGTCATCTGCATACTGAATTCAGGTGGAGTATGGAATAGCAGATTGCAGGTCATTAATGAAGATAGGAAATAAGAGTGGGCCTAAAATAGAGCCTTGTGGGACACCAAGGGAGATTGGGAGGTGATTAGATAGTTCATTTTGTCAGAGTACAGCCTGCTGACGGTTATTAAGGTAGGATGTAAACCAGTTCAAAGATAGGGAATCAAGTGAAAGAGACTTAAGTGTATGCAGGAGAAGTTGGTGGTTAACCTTATCAAAAGCTTTGGATAGGTCAATGAAGACTGCTGATGAAAGACAGTTGTTGTTGCGGTTGTTATTGATGTAGTTTGAGAATGATAGCAGGGCAGTGGTGGTACTATGGAAAGGTCTGAAGCCATGTTGGCAGTTAGCAAGTAGGTTATTTTGGAGAAGGTGGTTGAGAATTTGTTTGTGGCTGCATTTCTCCATAATTTTGGCTATAGGGGATAATAAAGCTATGGAACGATAGTTGGAGAAGTCATTGGAGTTTCCCCCTTTATGTAATGGGATGATATGAGACATTTTCCAGATTAATGGGACATCTCCTTCATTTATAGATCTATTTATCAGAATGGAAATAGGGTATGCAATGGCCTTAGCTCCTTTTTGCAAAGGAAAATTTTGAAATAGTTTCAAATTGCCTCATAGAACTAATTATATGTTCTAGTGATTTTTCTATATTTCTTATTGTAAACAGAATGTCATTTTCAAAGGGTTAAATCTTTAGGTTCAAATCATCTTCTGTTTTTATACCATGAATATTTTTGGTTGACCTAATAAAGTTACAAAATGTTTCTATTACTAGTGCAAAAAACTATAGGAGAGAGTCAGCAACCTTATGTACAGGAATTAGAAAGAAAGGAACCTATTTTACCATAAGCCCAAGAATTAATTTAAAACTTTAAAATTAATGTTATTAACTTAGCTAAGAAGTTTTATTATTTAAGTGATTTAAATAAATAAGGCCAATTGACTGAATCAAAATTTTGTCTAAGTCAAGAATAATGATACAAATGTATTTTTTATTTTTATTTGCTTACTGTATTAGTGTGTGTGTCCTTATTATATTATATTGTACCTGTATATTCAAAATAAAACATGTTTGATCATTGTTAATTAATGTTGGTATTATTAAATTAATGCTATTTGAAAAACTAGACATGAACATCTTATAGTTAACATTTAGGAGTGAAGTGGGTCTAAAAGAAGAGCATTTTGTAGAATCTTTGTCTTGCTTTAGAATATGTGACATAGGAGAACTTCTGAAGCAGTTTTTACTTCCCTGAAATCTTTTTTCTAGTATAATGACTGCATTATCTGACAATGCACAGTTAACATATCTGCAAAGTTTTGTGGTATTTTTAAGTAAAATAAATAATATAGAATTTTCTTCTGACTGCATTTTTGTGGCTATTGATGTGAATAATGTGTACTTTGTAATACCACAAAACCAGGGATTATTATGGGTTGAAGAACAGTTATTTAATTTGAATGCACTGGATACCAATAAAAGTAATGTTGCAGCTGCTTTAATGGAAGTTGTATTAAAAATAATTTCATTTATTTAAATAATATTTGTTATAAACAAACAACAGGCATAGCAATGGGGGCATCTTTTGACCCCCAGCTTTGCAAATTTAGTAGTGACACACTGGGCAAATATGTATCTATTTAATAGTGGTTTTAAAGATTCATGGATTATTTACATGTGTTTTTTGGATAATATCTTTACATTGTGGAAGTATTCCCTAGAAAGATTGAACAACTTCTTTGTTATATAATTAATGCAGTTGATTTTTTTGAAGTTTAGTTGGAATTTTGATGCAGATAGGATATATTATTTAGCTATAGAATTAAAGATGTTTCACAGTCCTGTTTTATTTGTAACATTTACAAGAAAAGTACTTTTTCTAACATGTATAACTGTTCTAATAATATATTTTAAACAACTTTTTTCAGTAATAAACCTTTGGATTATATTCAAGTGTCATTTCTCTGTGCTACAGTTCATGTATTTAGTTTGTATTTTTCTTGTGTTTCCTCAAGTGTATTATCTGGCAATAGTTTATATAGTTCAAGTGTAAGACCATCTAAACCAGGAGCCTTATTATTTTTTAACTTTTTTTAATTTATTTTATTTCTTTTAAAGTAAAAGGTGTGCCAATTTTATTTAATTGTTAATTTCTTGATTTATTGCTTATATTTTCCTTTAGGAAAGCATGTAGTATGCCATAATTTACTAAGCTATTTCAGTTTTTATTTATAGTTTCATAGAATATTCTAAAGCATTCAAAATACCCTTAATATCTGTTTTCCTTTCTTTTTATTTATTTGTAATATGATTTTTAATGCAATTTAGTCTATTAATTTTCTTAGATCTAATAGCAAGTTTATGTAAGGTTGATGGGTTCACTGAATTGAAGTTTTAGTTTTTCCAGGTTTATTGACACTTTTGATTTAGAATTTCAACATATTTTGTATTCAATTGTTTTAGTTCAGATTGACTGATAGTGCCATTTGGTTTTAGGGTAAACTTTTTTTATCTATTTTAGTTTGTAATGTATTTAATTCTTTATCACATTATTTTGTTTTATTCATGTACCAGCATGCATTTCTACCATTTAAGTAAGCCTTTAGTGAGTTCCAAATGATGATATCATTTACTTCACCATTTGTATTTATTTCTATAAAGTTCTTGATTTTTTTATCTATTTTAGTTTGTAATGCATTTCATTCTTTATCCCATTATTTTTTTACTCATATACCAGCATGCAGTTCTACCATTTAAGTAAGGCTTAGTGAGTCTCAAAGGATATCATTTACTTCACCATTTGTATTTATTTCTTGTGAAGTTCTTGATCTCATTTACATTCTATTCCTTAAATCCTTTTAAGAATGTATGCTGGTAGTCTTTTATGATGAATTAGGGCATTAGTTTTGAAAATAATGTTGAATGCAATAGCATTGTTATCTGATAATGGACGTAATATTATGGAAACTTCTCTTATATTTGAAATTGAATTGTCTGTATCAAAAACCTTGTCGATATTTGTCTGAGTGCCATATCTATAAGAATAATGGGTGTACCAAAGTTTATTTACTTTTTTTAGTTCACATATATCCTTGAAGTTCATAAGGTTTACAAAATTTGATAAGTGCTTAGCTGAAGACATGCTTCTAGTTTTCTTATTACAGTGGAGTCCTTATCAGATAAGATGCAATTAAAATCACCATCCATTGTGACCTCACCTTTTATGTAATAGGCTATGGTTTCTAGATCATTTTTACATGTTTAGCCCATCGCCCTGTAATCCAATAAGAATTTACCAAAGTATATATTTTCCTATTCTATTCAATACAACAATGCTTAACATACTGGGTTTTTTTTATAAGCATAAGTAGTCATTACATCAGGAATAACTGGGGAATGCTTCCACAGCACGAGAGTGCCTCTTCTTTTAGATATAAAACCAGAGCCTGCCAAAATTAAATAATTTTTTAATGATAATTTATTAACATCCTTATTGATTTAACATATTTCTTGTAAAAATGCTATCTGAGCTTTATTTAACTTCAGGTATTTAAGCAGGTTTCCCTTTTACTGGATTATTTAATCCATTAATATTAGTAGAATCACATTTAAAATCAAACATTTGTAAGACAACGTATTAATAAAAAAATACTTTTTATGTAGAGAACCATTATATACTTCAGAGATAATGACAATGAACATTCAGCTATGGGCAACCCATATATAACCGTAAAAGATTCTGCCATGGAATAACATATTTCTAGTTTGTTGATAAAATCAAACAAGCTACATCTCAACCTCCCCATTAGACCAACCGCACTAAATTCTTGCTTCTGCTTCTTGCATGTGTGTTCCCTATCTTGATATGAATCATTTTAAGAAAGTCCTTCTATATGTTATTAACAAAGAGAGAAAAGGCTGCTTAGGTCCTATTTCACTTTAAATACGTCAGATTAGTTATCACTTTTCCCACCTACTCTTATAACCTCTTCTTGGTCCTCAGATTACAATAAGAAGGTTATCAGATGTTAATTTCACATTTGTTATTATAAAGGTCAAGAAGTTGCATATTATTATTTATTTTATTTACTGTGTATAAAATTATTTATGCAACAATCTACTAGTTATACGTGTCTATCTGCCCCTATCTCCTACTGTTCCTGCTTACACTAGCTGTCTTATACCATTTACATGAACTCAGTACTTCAGTTATAACCCATATGTACTATGCTGTTTGAAAGAACAGATATACCATCCCTTATATATCAGGAAATCATTATTCTAGTTCCTTCTTTTCTTATATACATTAATTTCTTGCAAACAATCCACTATCTTATTTATGTCTTATTTTAGAGGGAATTGAATTAACCTCGAATGGTTTGTTAAATAAAATCTATCAAATATAATATATCTGTGAATTTAAAGCAAATACAAAATATAATCATTTGTGTCCTACTAGAAGTTTCTTATTATAAACCTCACTGTGGCCAATCTGATATTATGTAACAAACAATCAAAACTACTAACCAGTTTCATTAATTTTAAAGTTCATTTTTTTTCTTTTCAATTCATTATATTAGATGAATTATGTATATTCCTTATGCATGGTTTAATGCAATGTATTTTAATTTCTGGATATTAATGTGTTTTAGTTAATTTATCAGTGTTAATACTTAAAGCACACCACATTTCCCATGTTAATATTCTAAAACATCACTTCCTGTTCAAAGAGTGTGTTGAAAGGTCAGCTTTCACTTTAAGGAAAAAGAAGGTAAGAACAACAACTTATAGAACCCTTTAAAGCTTGGAAGCCATCACAAAAATCCTCATGCCACTAAATAGCTTCTTTTAAAGATAAATTATTTTAGAGGTGTGAAAATAATTTGTTTGGCTTTATTTACATGCACAAAAATGTTCACAGCTTTTGCAAATTAATTTAAACACTTCAGTCTAAAATATTAACCCTTCAAAGCCATCTAATCAAGAAAAAACACAAAGAAACTCTTTAAACTTTCAAATGCTTCCACAAATACAGATACAATTTTTCATAAACTCTGCATTTTTAACTTTCTTTTTAAAATAAGACTTAGCGAGTTACTTTAAACAATAAATAACTGTTAAATATTTAAGAAAACAGTAATTAAACATAACTAGACATAGGTTCTACAAAAACCACCGAGAAAAACTTTTCAAAAGCAAACTTCACGTTACTTAAGACTGAGGTGGAAAGTTTCAAAGCCCCCATGCTGAAGGATAACGCTGTCCAAGCTGCAAAATTCTTTACTAATGCATTCTATGGGAACCTACAAGAATGTATGGATCATGCCATCCCAAGCAAAACCAAGACTCACTCCTCCATGAAAAGGAAATCAGTCTGGTGGACTCCTGCCATAAACAAGCTATACAATGGAAGGAGGAAACTAGCACAAAAAAGAGTAACATCACAAGAAGGGAAGACATCCCTGATCAGTATCAGCAAGAAACTACGATCCCTCATAAAATCATCCAAGGCGAGCTTTGAAAGAAAAATTGCCAAGAACTCCAAAGATAACCACAAGGCATTCTTTAGCTCTGTCAAGAATCTAAGTGGCAATGCTCAGATCTGCTCGGAGTTAGTGCAGAATGGCACAAAATACACTGAACTGACCAATATCGCCAACATCCTGGCAGACAGGTTCAATGCAAACTTCACCCCCCTCTGACCCCCAAGACCATACCAGAAGAATGTAGAGTTGGTGAAATCACAGACACTCAGGTTAAAACAACTCTCTCCAAAGCCAAAAACACAGCATCAATGGGACCGGACGGTGTCCTAGGCTGCATCCTACATGAGCTCAAAGATGAACTAACCCCTCACCTGTTCAAACTCAGCCTCTCCACAGGCTACATACCCATAGAGTGGTGCACAGCAGAGGTTATTCCACTCCACAAAGGTGGAGCCACAACAGACACCAGGAACTATCGCCCTATAAGCCTGACTAGCTTGGTCTGCAAGACAATGGAGTGCATCATCATAGAACTCATTAACAGAGACATTGGGAACCTCCAAACCCTGGACCCTACCCAGTTCAGCTTTGTTAAGGGCAGATCATGCCTTCTAAACCTGATGGACTTCTTTGAGGCAGTTACAAAGTCTATAGATGAGGGAAAGGTGGTACACACAGCCTACCTAGACCTTGCAAAGGCCTTCAAAACCATTCTCCATTCTGGTATTATAGACAAGCTCACCAGCCTGAACATAAACCCCTACGGCACAAGATGGGTTGCCAACTGGCTCATGGACAGAACCCACATGATGAGAGTTGTGGGAGCTAGGTCCGACTCTAAATCGGTTACAAGTGGAGTTCCCCAGGGCTCAGTCCTAGGAACCCTCCTGTTCGGCGTATACTTCTCAGAGGCACAGGCAAGCACAGGAGCACTATGGCTGACCAAGTTCACAGATGACTGCAAACTAGGGGCTATAATTGACTCTCCGGCTGACGCAGACATCTTCCAAAAGGGTCTCACTGAGATGGATACCTGGTGCCAAAATCATGGCCTCAAGCTAAATGCCAAAAAATGCATAGTCATCCCCTTTGGAAAAAACAAAGTACCCACAAACTACCACATAGGTGGTAGTCCCCTAAATACGGAAGACGTAATAAGGGATCTGGGGACCCAAGTAGATAGTAATCTCACCTTTGATAATCACATTGCCAAAGTGATTAGAAAATCCTTCTATGTGGCCCACCTAATCACAAAATGGTTGGCATCCAGATCAAAAGAGGTCATTGTGCCCCTCTACTCATCACTCATCAGACCCATCACAGAGTACAATGCCCCATTTGGGATGTACCTTATGAGACACCTGCAACAGCTGGAAAGACCACAGAAGTACCTCACCAAGAGGATCACTGGCCTCAAACAGATGCCCTATGCAGCTCAACTGAAGAAATTACAGCTGTACTCGGTTGCATGCCGCCTACTCAAAGGTGATCTCTGCCTGACATACAAGGCCATGTCCAACCCAGACTTGATGGACATGCTCCACTTAAAGAAAACCTTATCACCGCAAGCCACACGCTCTAGGGATCTAAACCTCACCACAACAATAAATAGGACATGCTGGAGGGATAGATTGTCCCAGAGACTTCCCATGTTTTGGAACAAGATCCCAATCTACATTAGGCAGAGCTCATCGCTAACACTCTTCAAAAGAAATCTTGATGAGTGGATGGGAACAGAAAGTTTATCTTGGGGATCACTTTAGTGGCTCTGCTGGACAGATGCACAGCGAGCTAATATAAGGGGGCAGCGAAAGCCAACACATTCTGGCTTGGCTTATAAATGCCTTCAGGCAGATAGCCTAGTACCTACCTATGAACCTATAATTGTATAAATACATATGAAGCTACATGTCTCTCCAGCAATGATCATGATGTATTTTTTCCCTTTAGACTAGTGACTATTACTGTATTATTTCTCTGTTTTAGTAAGTGTGTCTGCAATGTATGTACATACTACTTTAATTAGGACTCACTGCATTTTGTATGTAATTTTTCTTTGCAAACTTTGTATTATTTTTATTACATGTTTTTGATGTGTGTGGAGCTTTTCTCCCTGGGCCTCCACTGAAAATGGACCTGTGTCCAGTGGACTATCCCAGTTAATAAATGTAAAATAAATCAATCAATAAATAAATAAATACATACATACATACATACTTAGTTACATTAATAAATAAAACAATGATTCTATCATTTCATATGTGGCTGTTTTCTCAAGTTTTTTGTAATTTTATATGAAGCATCCTATCAATTTTTAAAGGAGACCTAACAATAAAACCTGTATTGAAAGAATGCCAGTAATGTGTGATAATTCATCTAGTAAAGGTGTTAATGATGTCCTAAGTGTTTAGTGACATTCTAATACTTTCTTTTGTGTAGGTAAAATGGACACTTATGTGAATTAGAATGAAACTTATCATATTCTTTTTTTTTTCTGTAATTTTAAATTCCAAGTAATGTGTTTAGTAACAGAGCACAAACCCACCCTAAAAGTTAAAATGTTTGTTTTTTTTACCAAAGTTTCATCATATTGCTATTTAACATTTAATGATATGTTTGGTATGACTGATTACGCTCTATTTGGAATTAACACATATATGTAACTTAAAAGAAGTATATTTGAAATAAGGAATAGGAATGATGTACCTTATAAAAAGTGATATTATTATCTGATCCTTACTATTCCTATACTTCTTTACATTATAGAACCAATATTACAATGAAAATAATTTAATTTTCAATTATCTTTCAGATTTTTAACTGTTTTTGTCTTTAAATGACCATCTATTCCTTGTTGCAGTTCTTTTGAGAGATGTAGATAAACTCCAGTCTATTTCATTCAATTTTTTCTAGAATTTTATTCCTTTGTATAAACTCCAAAGCATCTTTCAAAGTGTTAAAAGTCATCTGTCCTTCTGTAATATTAATCTTTATTTTTACTGGAAACAAAATGTGTGCTTTAATATTGTTTTTCTTTAAGTCCATTATAGGAGGAACATATGCTTTCCTTTTTGACATAACTGAAGTTGAATAATCATTGTCAAATTGTATAATATATTCTTTTATTGTAACTGGTTAATTAGGCCATGTTGTTTTTAGAAAATATATATTTATTTTTGGCTGGAAAAGAAAGTAACTATCACTGACTTTGGTTTAGGTGGATTTTTCTTTATGGGTGTATTGAAAAGTGATCTATGTGCCCTCTCAGTACCAAAAGAAAGAGCTTCAGGCAAGTTCAATGTCTTAAGCATCCAGGTATTTAGAAATTGAATCATTATGTCTCCTTCCTCTTTCTCTGGGATGTCACAAATCCTAAGTTTGTCCTTTTGGATCTGTTTTCTATATTTTTTTATTTTTTCCTGAAATAAGTTGCTTTGTTTCAGGAGAAATTCACTATAATTTTCACTCTTAACCATTGTTCCATCTAAAGCAGTCATTGCTTCTTCTGTATGTGACGGTTGTTGTTTAAGAGCTTCACTCAGCAGTTCTACCATTTTTTTTTAAATTCCTCCTTAATGTTGTTTATTTTGCTTTCCAGTTTATTGTCTTTATAGAAAGTCCATTAATATTGCTGAGTATAGACTGAATGTCTCTCTTCATTGTATTGTCTATATACTGGGTTTGAAGTAACTCATTCTAAGTGAATTAGTTTCTTGACAGGAAAAAGCAATGAAAAGGGTTTCAAACTTATGTTTTCTTGTAGTAGTTTATTCAGAAGTAGTTTAATTATCCAGCCATCAAGTTTTGAATTGTAATCTTTAAATTTTTCTGTAAAAATCCTGTCAGAGGTGTTAAAATGAAGCAGAGCAAAAATATGCTGCTGTTAACTGCTCACCATATTGGCAATGCCCCTAATTTCAGAGTTTTACTTTTTGATCGTAATTGGACTGCACTTGCAGCAAGGTACTCCTTGACAGGGACTGCAGTCTCCAACACCACAGGCAGGGCCAGCAGATACAGTTGAGGGGTCAGATAGGGAATCTGCAGTCGTGCTGATCGTGGCAGATGGAGGCATGCACAATATGCAGGGAACAGGCTACACACAGACACACACACACACACACACACACACACACACACACACACACACACACACACACACACACACTCAGCACATAATTTAAAAAAAGTAGGTAAACACATACAAACAATGACATTGACATATGCAAACAGACTAGATGTTCTTAAGCATGCAATGGATGGCTACTATGAGCATCAGATATAGGCATCCTCAGCCTACACATTGTGAACAGTAGTGACAAAGGTGAGTGATGAACCTCTAATGAAAACATAAGACTTACTTATTTAAGTACTGTATTTCAGTAAAACCAAGCTATGATCAACTATACAGGATTGTTATAAATACTATATATAACTCATATACACAACAAATACAGACCAAATCAACAATGAATATTTTAAATGGAATAAAAATATTTGGCTTGCATGTGTAATATGTTTCCAACTTGAGCATCAATTGTAAGAAACACCATGTCAAACTGACCAACAGAGGATAGAGCAATGTTACCATTATCTGCACTGGTAGATAGATGATCAAGCATGTCTATAAAACCGTAGGACTACAAATGAAAATAAAATTAGACACAAATGGCAAGTTGTAATCTAGCAGTAGAAAAAAAAATAGTAATTTCCCAGTAACATGCTTAGTGTGCATCAGACATAAACAGTCCAAGTGATACACCACAGCAGGGATCAGAGCAATCTCAGCATCATCCACACAATAAGCTGAACAAGGTATACTATGTACTGCTGCTCTTACTACTAATCCTACTAATACAACTATGACGGCTACAACTAGTAACACTACTGAAGTTAAGCAGGCTAAAACTAACTGAACGATATTATGTATCCTGATGATGAGAAGCATTTGACTAAGAACCATTAGCTGGCCACTTTGTGCATCAGGCATAGGCAACCCTAAGTCATAGAATTATGCAGAGATGATCTCAGTTACACAGTGTGTGTGTGTGTGTGTGTGTGTGTGTGTGTGTGTGTGTGTGTGTGTGTGTGTGTGTGTGTGTGTGTGTGTGTGTGTGTGTGTGTGTGTGTGTGTGTGTGTGTGTGTGTGTGTGTGTGTGTGTGTGTGTGTGTGTGTGTGTGTGTGCTGGTTGGTCTACAAGAGACAAATCTGACAAAGACAAGTGAGTGTACATGCGAGAAATGAAGTCTGGGCATGTAAATACTTTAAGGACCAGTATATCCAGATGTGAAAAAGTCAGTTTTGAAGAATGTTGTGATTGTACATGAGGTGGTAAGGGCAACGTGAGGTGCAGTGTGTGTGGTTCTCCAGGAACACAGCCATATCATTTGTGATAGTGCTGTACACTGCCATCCAGGGTAGATGTGAACCAGGCATGGTAGGGGATCCTGCTCATTGCTGATGCTCTCAACCAAATGGTCCTCCTCTACTGGAGTTGCACTTCTAGTTCCTTGACCCTGGATAGAAGTCAAGGCATTACCTCAACAAGAACAATGTCTGCTGGTTGAGTTGTTATCAAGACTATCTCCATGACTGTGTGGCTGACCATGACTGGGTGTGAACACTGATGGAACAGTGGAAGTAATACCACCGAGGGAGCAGGATCTGGCAGAGCCATGAACATGTTGAATAACATCTGACAATGTACTGGCTATTCGGTCTTGTGGATGTTGACCTTCCCGCAGCAGTTGTTCCATAACAGACACTGCACAGACCAATTTGAAGGAGTCACACACAAAGTTCATGAAGTCCCATGTGTCAGAATGCATGACAAGCAGCACTCTATTTCTTACAGGACCTTGGTGGAACTTGCTTATGCCTCCATGATAGCCTTACTAAAAAAATGGAGGGTAGATACTGACACACCAACATGAGGAGGAGGGCAGTTAGCATGCCTTTCCTGAGCACTTCTACTGACACCCTGTGTGGTTCGTCACCCTCATGAAGGCTAGGGGGAGATTCCTCCAGCTCTGCAACTGGAGAAACTAAACTAACTCTAACAATTGTGTCCTCTTCAACCTGTTCAGTCTCAGATGGGTCTGTGTCATAGATATGTGTAAGCATAATGACTGCATTCAGACTAAGTGAAGGGAATGTGGAAGCAATAATATCTTTATCATATGTGCCCTCTGCAACCTGAGACTGTGCCTGTTCATTGCTGCCATCCTTGTCAGATGCTATTAGTCCTCCAACATCAGGTGGTCGGAGCTCCACTGATCTGGTACCAACCTAGCCTGTAAAATATACCAAGAAAACTCAAAAATAGACCAAATACAACAAAATCATTACAATATACTACCTATACCTTAAACAAGCAACCATGCATGCAAATGTAAATAACGCTTACAGTAATATTTATACAGATATAATATAGATAGAGATATATATTTTATATTTCTCCATCTATATCTATATTTTAATACATCACTAAACAATACTCCCATTCAAGTAGATGCCAACACAACATTACTTGGAATCACTATTGATGACCAACTAAAATTTGATTTACATATTAACAGTTCCATCAGAAAAACCATTCAGAAGCTAGGACTCCTTTTCAGAAATAGTAGATTCCTCACCACAGAAGCCCAACATGCTGTAACTCATGGCTATCTTCTCACTTGCCTTACTTGCTGCTCCCAAACACTTACTAGTCTAAACTCTTCTCCACTTTCTAAGCTAGAAACTACCTACCACAAAGTAGCCAGGTTTGCAGCTCAACAACCTTATAAACCTCATCATTGTCTCTCCCTTAAATTCCTTGACTGGCTTGAATTACCTCTCCTGCTACTCCAGTCTCAATTACAAATGATCCACTCCAGTCTATATCAACCATCTTTCTGCCCGGTTCTATCATCTCTCATCTCACATTACTCTCCTACTAGACATCTCAGCAGTGCAACTCAAGACTTACTAAATGTCTACAAAACAAAATCAAAAACTGGCAGCAATGTATATAGTTACCACCCTTCTATTGAATCAAACAAACTCCCCTTAGATATCAGAAATCAAACAAACCTCAAAAATTTAAAATAGCTATGAAAGATTACCTCAAAAAACACTGGCCCTGCCCCTGCTCACACCCTCCTTGACCATAATCCTTCCTCTAAGCTTCATTTTATCCATTGTGACCTCTACCTAACCCACTTTCCTGTACTAACAGTCTTACTCCTCTGTCATCCTGTATGCCACTCAATATGGCTTACTTATGAAGTAACTTAACTATTGTAAATAAGATTTGCATATCTAAATAATTCTTGTATTTTCTTGTTTCATATTTTCTCTAAATTTGAACTGTAACAGTTATTGTAAACCAAAAAAAATCCAAGATTACTCCTTTTATTCAACATTGTTTGTTTTAATTAAATTTTGTTAGATTGTATGAATGTTACATGTCTAGAGCTTTTCTCCCCAGGCCTCCACTGAAAAAGGGCTTTGGCTCAGTCGGACAATCCTGGTCAACAAATGTAAAATAAATAAATAAATAATTAAATAAAAATAAATAATATATTGTACACACACACTTGCACAGTTTACATCTATCCCTATATATAGATAGAGCGAGAGAGAGAGAGAGAGAGAAAGAGAGGGAGAGAGGTCTGTCTGTAGATAAATTGATAGATAGATAGCTACAGATATATATAACTAAAGACAAAAATGTATGTCCATAACATGTGCAGGTGGTCTTTCTGTCTCTGTGTCAAATATGCCTATACACACAGAAATTACAGTTGACAGAGGTATTATAAATATAAAACCTAAGACAACTTAAGAGAAAACTTAAACTTTAAATGCTTTAAATATATTTGAATGGCACACCCAATGCATAACTTTTTGAAATCCTCTGATTGTTTTCCACCTCTCACCTAACATCCATAACCACACTGTAGAACTCTTCTGAGCTGCCTGGATTCCTTACAGTTAACAGGAGCTTCTCCATCTCAGTGAGTGGCAGTTTGGTAAATGGCCCACCCCCAGGAGCTCTGCCTTGTACCACAGTCTTGGCTTTGTCATGAACCTTCTTGATCATATCCCTGACCCTATATCTGATACACTTGTAGTCATGGCCCTGGTTACAACAGCATTCACATCATTGACCACCTGTTACCTGACATGGTCCAGAAAGGGCTATTCAGCTAAATGAGGATCTAGGAGCTGTGCCTCATGGAGATGAAGGGCCTAGACTATTTCCGCATTGTCAGCATCTGAGAATGGAGTTTTCTGTGGGTCTGACCCCTACTTTTTTGATTTTGGTGCCATATCCCTGTTGTGATAGGAAGAAAGGTATATCAGCCAGAACCAATATAATGGGGGTGGTAACTGGCTGATCTAATACTGGTGAGAAACTAGTCATTATGCAGTTATCACCATTTAAAATGTAAAAATATTTCTTAAGTATATCAATGTAAGACCTGTAAACTCATCATATACCATTTCCCCAAATGAATTTATTTATTTTATTTATTTATTTTATTTTATTTTACATTTGTTGACCGGGCTAGTCTAGCTGGAGATATTTCCATTTTCAGTAGAGGCCCGGGGAGAAAAGCTCCACAGAAGTAAATACATGAAAGAAAACCAGCATAAGTAAAAAATAAAAATTAGTAAAAAATTAGTAAAAAACTAACAAACTCTACAATTTAAAATTATTACCACATGAATTAAATACTACCAAACACAGTAACAGTTCAAAATAGTATGACACAAAGATAAAAATACTTGTCTGAGAAAGATAACAAGGATAGGAGGTAAGAAAAAGAAGACAAAGTAGAGTACTAGGAATAAGGGAAGTTAATAAGGGATTAGTTTTGGAAAAGAGAACAAGTTAAGACAGTTAACAGGCAAAGAAGCATTAGGAAGATGAAGAAGGAAGAGAAAAAAAGCCAAGGAGGATAGTGTCACACAAGGAGTAAGAGGTAGTTTTAAAGTTGAGTAGTACAAGTGGAAAGTTAATCAGGTTTACTACAGGAACAAAGCCAGTGATTTTGGAAGTACAGTTTAATATTTTGTTTGAAGAGAAGCAATGATGTAATCATTGTTATGTTGCTAGGTAACAAATTCCATTTTGTACCTACTGAATTGGTGAATAGGGAGTCACCAGCAGTGTTATTTGATTTTATAGAACTAGCCAAGAGTTTACTAGAAGAGCGGAGGCAGTTAAGATTGTTATAGGGGATTAAGAGTTGTGAAAGTATAGGGGTGATATTTGGTTGGTACAGTGTTTTATGGGCAATAGTGAGTTGAGGGATTGCAAGATAGTTCTGAAACTCTAGCCAGCCTAGTAGTTTCAAGTTAAGACAGTGATGGGTTCTGTAGGGGTTACCGTAGCGAAGCAATGTTATTATAGCAGGTTGCCAGTTTGTTGAGGTTGGTTTTCTTGAGGTTGGTAAAGATGGGTGAAGCATAAAGGAGAGTAGATATAAGATGGGAGTGAGCAATCCTAGTTCTAGTTGATGGCGTAAGAAATGGTCTAATTCGATATAAGGATCCTATTTTTCTGTTGACTAGTTTTATGGTGTTGTTAATGTGTTGGTTGAAAGAGAGATTATTGTCAATGGTAATTCCTAAAAGTTTAGTTGTAGATTCAGGTGAGATGACAGTGGCACTGTTAGAAGAGATGGTGAAGTTTAAGGGGGAGGTCCTGGAAGTGGGGGTGAAGAGAAGTTTAGTTTTTTTAGCATTTAGTAAGAGGGACTGACTGGAGAACCATGTTTCTACAGTATTAAAGATTTTTTGAGTAAGAGAGATAAGTTCTAGGGTGGATGATGCTGAGCAGATGAGCATAGAATCATCAGCATATTGAATGCAGGTTGCTTGAGGGATTATTGTTTGAAGATCATTAATGAAGAGGGAAAAGAGAAGTGGGCCAAGAATAGAGCCTTGTGGAACTCCGATAGAAACAGGCAATAGAGAAGAAATGTGGTTATTCCAAAGAACTACTTGTTTTCTGTTTGTAAGATAGGAACTAAACCATTTAATGGCTGGGATATCAAAAGAGAGGGATTCAAGAGTAGTAATTAATAAAGAGTGGTTGACCATATCGAATGCTTTAGAGAGGTCAATGAAGAGAGCAGAATAGAGTAGGTTATTGTTACGGTTCTGATTGATAGTGTCTACAAAGGAGAGCAAGGCAGTAGTAGTACTGTGATGCGGTCTAAAGCCATGTTGACAGTTTGCTATTATGTTGTGAAGAGAGAGATATTGTACAAGTTGATGATGGATACATTTCTCCATACTTTTAGCCAAAGGTGAGAGGAGAGCAACAGGTCTATAGTTAGAGTAGTCTATGGAGTTTCCACCTTTATGAAGTGGGATAATATGAGAGACCTTCCAGATATCTGGGATGGTTCCTTCTTTGATTGTCCTATTTATGAGAATAGATATAGGGTATGCGATAACCTTGGCAGCCTTTTGAAGAAAAAGTGAAGGGAGCTTATCAGCAGAGGGGGTACATGGTTTTAGTTTGAGAAGGAGTCTGTATATGTAAGATGTAGAGATAGGTTGTAGAGAGAAGTTAAAAGAAGAGTTTGTTAGGTTACTTGGTGGGTAGAAGTTGTTGGCATTAAGTTGTTTAGCTAGAGCTTGTATAGTTTCAGGGAAGAAAGAGTTAAAAGCATCTGCAGTTTGTTGAGGGGTATCAGGGTCAGCATTAAGTGGGGAAGGTGTTTTGGAAGTTCCTGAGGAGAGGAGTCTATTGACTGAAGACCAGAAAAGTTTAGAATTGTTAAGATGAGTTGAATGAGATAGAGTGAATGAAATGTATGGCTACAGACCTGAACAAACATCGATGTCATGAACTTAGAAGACTAGTCAAATATACAACTACTAGGCAGGCAGAACTGGTTAAACATAGAACCGTTTCTTATTGTAACAATAAACCACATTAACAGCTACAAGTCAGACATGTCCAAACATCCTCAGAATGTTGCCACAGACCCATGAAACAGAAATAAAGGATTAGTGCAATAAAAATTGTTCATATGTTCATTACAAAAACACAAGTGTGTAAAGTTAGACAGCAATTATTGTAACTAAAATAATTCAAAATGTAAACCTTAACGCAGTAAATGTAAAGACTATTGCATACCTTGAAAGATTTCAGACAGTTCTCCAAAATGTATTGCAAATCTAACAGTACTACAGCCAGCGACAGTTTTTTTTTGGCAGAACTTAGGAAACTAAGCAGCCTTCTCTAACATAATGGGAGTTGCACAGCCCCAGGTTCTGCGTATAACCTCTCTGGGCATATTGAATGTGTTAAATCATGTAACAGCTCATTATCATTCCTGAATCACTCCATCTGGTCAGTGTGCTGAGTAGGTAAACATGGGTGTTACAAGTGATAACATATATACCTTTGAGCAGAAGAGCGAATATTAACACCTTTGCCAAGGTAGTTCCTTGCAAGTGTGACTCATTCAATTCTACACATTCAATTACTTGTTTAGCACTCCTGCTAATGAAAAGAACACTTACAGAGGGTATGTCAGAAAAAAAGTCTTACTGATAAGGTTTCATTTACATTTACTGACTTAGGAGAGAATCTTGATACACACCTTTGTTAACATTTTTTATGATAGTCCCCCGGATTCAGCAAGCAGCCATGCAGGAGTAAGTTATGCCTGCATGGCAGGGACCATTCCTGTTCAGCACGGCAGTGCGCCAAGCATATGTATGAAGGCGCACTGCCTTGCTCTAAAATGGACATGGTTCCATGTACGAGTGCAGGGGGTGTGTCTGAGAGCAAAGCTCTGACAATATACATGCCCCCTGCACTCCAGAATTGCCTTTCTGCAATTTAAAATGAGCGAGAATGCTTGTTACATCCCCAACCCATCAGGATAAGAAATCTGGTCAAAGCCCTACCAAGGCAAAAGTTGATAGAATAACACACTTAGAGTAAGCACATAGCACACACCCCCAACCAGTCAAAGTAAGGAATGTGGACAAAGCCAAAAGGGGCAATCATCCCACAAAGCAGAAAGTTGATAGAATAACAGGTTCAGTATTAACAGGAATATTCTGAAGGGTGCAAATAAAAAAACACAACACATATATTTTTTTTATAAATGTGATAAAGTTTAGGCGTAGCTGCATGGGTGTGCCCATAGCTTAGCTTCACATAGTCCAGCTTAAACAGCACAAGAAGTTAAACAGCAGGAGACATCCACCTTAAGTGGTACTGCAGTAGTGTAGGGGTTAATGTGTAAGCTTTGTAAACAGCCATTCCTGGTTCAATCCCCACTGTTGCCAATTTACATTTTACATGTGAAAGCAGTACATAAACATTTTTTTTTATAATTAGCTACTAAGTAGTATATATTTGTTAACCAGAGTACTGTAGTAGGTCCAGATGTGAGGTGTCAGTTTAATAAAGTTGTGAAACTTCCATATAAACACAAGTGCCCCATAGAGTATAGTCACCCATGAATAAATGTAATGAAAGCACATTGGGGGATGTCAGGGACAGTAAACAAATTTATAATATGTAATGAATGATGAATCAATCCCATACAGCAGATAGTCTATAAAATAAAAAATAAGCAATGCTAAGCATTACACAGCTCTGCTTACCAGGTGTAAACATTATGTAAATATGACTGCTAAGCAATGAGTAGCCCAGCTAAGTGGATCTGCCCATTGGTAAGCAGTGCTGAATCTGTCCCTTTAAGCACTGTCAACCTTAACTAAGCAGGTTTGCCCATAGCTTAGCATAGCTCAGCATATTCAAAGCTGTACAATCAAGGATCATGGGAGAAGGTGGGAAATTGGCTGTATTTAGACCCCCACAGGTTGGAATACAGCTCATAACTGATTGCAGCTTCCCACTATAGGCAGTATGGCAGGTGTTGGTGAGGGCATGCGCTTTCAGGTGCAGTGCTGAGGCATACAGGAGTGCAAGGTCATGGTAGAACTCCTGGTAAATAACCATGACAAGAGACTGCTGCAGGGCCAGTACCAGGGCTCCCAATATAAAACAGAAGCCTGGGACTGTCTCATCAGTGATCTCACCAGTGTTACTATCCCTCGGACTGATGAGCAGGTCCGACACCACTATGCTGACTTGAAGCAGAGAAAGATGGAGCTCTTGGATAAGTGGGTCTAAGAAGCAAGGCAGAGGGGTAATTTCCCAGCAGTATGTAAGTATTCATATCAGTTACTGTTTACCAAAGTCCAGCCTGTGTATGTGATGGATAGGTATGGCTAAATATTTCTCTATTCCATTTACAGCTCCAGCTGAGCAGGCTGTGAAACAGGAAGCCCATGCCAGTAGGCTGCAAAGGCTGCATTGCGAGGCTGGTGAGTAACAATCCTGCTTGTAGTAGTCATACCAAATATATATAAAGTAGTAGAATGTCAACTGGCAGCATAAAAACTGTGTATGGGTTGTACTGAATAAACCAGACAATATGACAGTAATAGTCATATACAGGTGATATTTCAATAAAACTGTAACTGTCTGGCAATAAAGTTCTAAATCCTGGACTGGTTGTGTTTACTCTGGTATTGTATGGCATTTAGTGTTGCAGTCTCTGAATAGTAATGTTGTGTTAACCACTGTTACCCACACTATGCTACATAAAACAAAATATGTCTAAGAATGTCTACATAAGACTGTTATAAGATCTGATTGTACAACCAAGAGAGACTTAGACAGAAAACACAGAAGGAGCAAATAGCAGTGTTTAAATAGCTCACTCAGATAAAATTCTAATTGTTGTGTTTTTAGCACACACAGCCATGGTTTGAATCTTGGGAGTGGTAGTAAGCTGTATGCATAATATTAACTAGGAATGTGGGAATATGTGTAGAAACAGTCAGGTAGTGTTAACAAACATTCCCCCCACAGGTCTGTCAGATATGAAAACTGTAAATGCCTGGCAATAAAGATTTAAATCCTGGACTGGCAGTGTGTACTCTGGTATTGAATGGCCTGACATGTAGCATCCACCAACATCTGATATCAGAATAGTACTGTTGTGTCAACC
>NC_056733.1:439757951-439782951 GCF_019279795.1 Protopterus annectens
GAAGGTGAGCAACCATTGCCAAAGTGAAGATGCGATATGACCTTAGAGTACAAACCAAGACAACTGGATGCTACCATCTCAGCAGGAGTTTACACAACATAACAGTGTAAGGGTGTGCACACACATTCAACTGGCTTACTGTACTGAGTATTACTTCTCATATGCTAGAGGGACAGGTTTATAACCCAGAGACTTCCCATGTTATGGTATGGACTTCCCATACATGTCAAGCAGAGCCCCTCACTGGCCCTCTTTAAGAGATATCTTGATGAGTGGATGGGAAACAGAAAATTCACCACAGGGATCACTCCAGTGGCTTTACTTGACAGAGGCTCTGGGAATTAAGGCCGGGTGGCACGATGCCAGGGTAATCCCATGGGCTTGGCTTGTAAAGGCTCCAGGAACATTAGCCTAGTACACACCTATGAACCTATATGTTTCCACAGGGCAGATTATGTTCCCTATTGAACTGAGCAGACTATAAGACACATCGCAGGTGGGGATTGTATTGACATGAGCTTTTGTGGGGTCATGTTCCAATTGCACAAGTACCATGCATTGTAACAAGTGTGTGTACACTTCATAACCACTGTAACAATATGGAATCAGCAGTACCTTACCTGTACAACAATCCTCCACCAACGACAGAGTAAACTCCCTTGGTGCACACCACCAAGATGCAAAGCACATAATAGGTTGCTATAGTGGTTGTGCAGGGACACATAGGTGCAGACCACAACTTGGAAGCAAATGCATCTCTATCTGAGCAACCATGTAGATTCGTAGGTGACCTCATCTCAGGCTGACTGTGACTAGAAATCAGACATATGCAAACCACCAAGGCCAGTTGCATCCATGTCTACACATATGCACACAGTCTCAGAGCCAGTAACACAAGTCAGCCTGTACTGGGGGTAAAGCACACCTCATACATATATGCCATGAATACAGGCAACCTGCATCAGACAGGCTAGGCAGGAACAGTGGCACCCTGTCTACAACAGTAGTACAGGGGGATATGCACATCACCCACACTCCTGACCACATCAGTGGTGAGCATGGACATAATGCCAACTGATGGGAACAACAGCAAGTCTCCATGGGGCATGAGAACATCATAGTTTGCCTCCTACATTAACACAGGCATGTGCTCACAGTCCCATCACACACTACAGTCAAACACAATCATGCCACCATCCACACACCATCCATATGGAAGATTGCCACTGTCATCCCTCTACAAAGAAATGAATGTTGTGTAGTGGATTATGCCATTAAGTGTCCACAATTGGGGGAACTGGACAGGTCAGGGCCAGGAGTGTAATGCAAGATGTGCAAGCCATGATGGCTTACAGTGTTATGGTGTAGTCTGGATTACTTGCAAGTAATAACCACTGTTGATGTGCATGTGAACAACTGTATGAGGTCACCTAAACTCTTTTTCTGTTCATGTCTTCCAGGTGCAATGTCCTGGGAACACCTGCCTGTATACACATGCCTGGAAAATAATGCTATAATCCAGTTCCTCATAGTCCATCATGCCATCCTCTTCAGGTGCAGGGCCCCGGATCTGCAGGAGAGGACCATCCTGTGGAATGAGCTCGTCCACACAGTAAACAATGTTGGCCTGCACAACCACAATTATGAGCAGGTGTGGCATCATGACATGGATCTAATCTGCCATGCCTGTCAGCATGCTGCTGCAGTTAGGAGGGACCAGCTAGCCACAGGTGGGAGTCATGCCATCCAGCCCCCACTGACACATGCTGAGGAGCTCCTCGACAGCCTTGGGGAACCTGCCCGCTAGCCAAGCCAGCAAGATGAAGACAGCATTGTGGAGGTGGGTGCCACCCACACAATGGATGAGAAGCATGCAGGTAAGGCCCCAGAGTACATTAGTAGACCACTGTTGCTTATCCATTTTCATATGTAAAGTATCAACATGCATATGTCAGATAAGATAGTCTGTTGCTGCAGTGTAGTAATGAACAGATGTGCATAATCTCTAGTATTGTGGGTTTGTACTTTTGATGTGCTGAAATGCTTCTCCAACCCTGTGCCAATGCCACATTTATGACTACTGACATTATGTTCTTCACACAACTATTTAGGTCCCTCTGGTATACAATCGGGAAAGCAGCCTGTAGCTGGTGAGTATGGGGTTGTTTTGTTCGGGTTTGCCAATACACCAGCCATGTTATGGCCATGCTACTTGCCATGCATACCTGTAACACACCTATCCATAATGCACACTGTACATGTTCACTTATTGTTGCTGTTAACTGCACTGCATCACAGTGGTCACCATGGTGGCATATCTGACTGGTATGTAAGGGTCCCGCAGTATACCTAACAACCTGTCAGTGCAAGATATGTGGACAGAAATGAACATAGTGGTGGGACAAATGGCCTACAGTAGGGACATGTCTGATACATTACCCTTATACAATGGCTACAACAGTGTATCCACCACTATTACAATGGCAACTGTCCATGATCTAAACAATGACAAAACAGAATGCCACATTCCACACCTTTTACAACCTGTAATGTGATCCTAACATGAGCAATGAATGTGTAATATAGAATCCTATGTTAGGACAACAAATATGTGGAATACATACCTTAAAATACACTGGAAGCATGTGTGTTCACACACTCCAAATAACATATTTTGGAAGCAGCTTGTGAGGTACTGGCAGCATTCACTCTTCTTGAGTACACACCTTCCATTAAGTACAGGACCTCAATGTCAAACCAAGTAATTGTCTGCTTTCAAAGAAGTATGTCCATGACACTTGCCCACTCACCTGCAACAGAGGCAGCTGTGGATTGCACATAGGTTCATAGGTTCATAGGTTCATACTAGGCTATCTGCCCTGGGACATTTATAAGCCTAGCCCGAGTGTGTTTGGCTTTCGCCACAATTTGATTTGAGTTTGCTGTGTCCTTTCTAAGGTTAGTTTACTGTGCCTCTGTCTAGTAGTGACAAAGAAGTAATTCCTGGGGTAAACCTATGATCTCCCATCCACTCATCAAGATTCCTCTTGAAGAGAGTCAGTGAGGTGCTCTGCCTAACATGGACTGGGATTCTATTCCAGAGCGAAGGGAGCCTCTGGGTTATGAATCTGTCCCTCCAGCATGATCTATTTATTTCTGTGCTGAGGTTCAAGTCCCTTGAGTGCATGGTTCTAAGGGATTTAGATTTTCTGAGGTGGAGCATGTCCATTAATTCTGGGTTGGACATAGCTTTGTATGTCAGGCATATATCGCCACGAAGTAGGCGGTATGCAACTGAGTAGAGCTGGAGTTTTTTTCACCAGGCAGCATATGGGATCTGTTGGAGTCCCTTGGTCCTCTTTGTGAGGTACTTTTGGGGTCTTTCTAGTTGATGCAGGTGTTGGATAAGGTACATCTCAAAAGGGGCATTGTATTCTATGATGGGCCTGATGAGGGATGAATAAAGAGGCACTATTACCTCACTTGATCTAGATGTGAATCATTTTGTGATAAGGTGGGCTATGTAGAAGGTCTTTCTAACCACTTTGGCGATGTGGTTGTCGAAGGAGAGATTGCTATCAACTTGGGTCCCCAGGTCCCTAACTACTTCTTCCATACTTAATGGGTTACCACCTATGTGGTAATTTGTGGGCACTTTGTTTTTGCCAAAGGGTATGACTATACACTTTTTGGCATTTAGCTTTAGGCCATGGCTCTGGCACCAGTTATCCATCTCTGTGAGACCTTTTTGGAGGATGTTCATGTCAGCTGGAGAGTCAATTATGATGCTGTGTTTGCAGTCATCTGCAAACTTGGTCAGCCATAGTCCTCCCGTGTTGGCCTGTACCTTGGAAAAGTATATGCCGAACATGAGAGGCCCCAGAACAGAGCCTTGTGGGACACCACTTGTAACCGGTTTCGAGTCTGACATGGCTCCGGCAATTCTGACTCTGTGGGTTCTGTCTTTGAGGAAGTTAGCAACCCATCTTGTGACACAGGGGTTTATATTTAAGCTGGATAGCTTATCTATGATGCCCGAGTGGGGTATTGTGTCAAATGCCATTGCAAGGTCCAGATAGACTGTGCGGACTACCTTCCCTTCATCTATGGCCTTGGTGACTGTTTCAAAAAAGTCTACCAGGTTCAAGAGGCAGGATCTACCCTTGACAAAGCTGAATTGGGTAGGATCTAGTGTCTGTAGGTCCCCAATGTCTTTGTTTATGAGTTCCATGATGATCCTCTCTATGGCCTTGCAGATAAGGCTAGTCAGGCTTATGGGGCGATAGTTACCAGGGTCCGTTGAGGCACCACATTTGTGGAGTGGGACCACTGTTGCTGTACGCCATTCTTTGGGTACATATCCTGTAGTGAGGCTGAGATTGTACAGCAGTTTTACGTGAAGGTTTAGTTCTTCTTGGAGTTCATGTATGACACAGCTCGGGACTCCGTCTGGTCCCATTGAAGCAGTGTTTTTTGCTTTGGAGAGGGTGGCTTTCACCTGAGCATCTGAGATGTTAGGGAGGCTGCACTCTGCTGGGATAGATATTTGCTCTTTTGGGGGAGAAGGGGGGAGAAGTTTGCACTGAACCTGTCTGCCAGGATGTTGGCAATGTCTGTGGGTTCAGTGTATCTTTTGTCATTTAGAATCAACTCTGGGCATATCTGGGAGTTGTATCCCAGGTTCCTAACATAGCTAAAGAAAGCCTTGTGATTGTCTTTAGTGTCCTGTGCAATTTTTCTCTCGAAGCTGGCCTTGGAGGATTTTATGAGGGATCGTAATTTTTTGCTAGTACTGATCAGAGACGCCTTCCCTTTTAGGGATTTTACTCTATCATGTAGTAGCTTCCTCCTTCTGTTGTACAACTTATTTATGGCTGGGGTCCACCAGACTGGACACCTGCCTTTGGACGATTGGGTCTTGGTTTTGTTTGGGATAGCATGATCCATGCATTCCTGGAGGTGTCCATAGAATGTGTTTATATAGGACTCTGTGGTTTGAGCCTTAGTTTCTACTGGCCCGGGGGCCTTGAAGGATTCCACCTTGGTTTTGAGAAGTGTGAAGTTTGCTTTTGAGAACTTTTTCACTGTGGTTTTCTGGGCTGGGGGTGGGGTCGGGTTTTGGATATCCAGTGAAATTAATTTATGGTCTGATCTTACCAATGAGGGGTATACTTCTGGTGTGGAGCATAGGGTCTCCATGTTGGTGATGATCAAGTCAAGTATGTTTTCCCCTCTTGTGGGAGTTGTGACTAGTTGTTCCATGGCATTTGAGTTTACAAATTCAAGGAACCTTTGGGCTAGGGTGTTGGGGCTTGAGTAATGCTCCCAGTCTAGGTTTGGGTAGTTGAAGTCACCCAATATAACGGTGTTTGGAGAGATCTTCATGTTTTCCAATGTTTTCAGGAAAGCCAAGTGGGATTCCTGATTTTGAGACGGTGGTCTGTAGCAGGCTATAAACTGAAAGGCAGTTTTGCCCACTGTTAGTTGCACATGGATGGTTTCTGATGCTTCGTGCAATGCCACTAACCTGGAGGTGTGGGTATCCTTGATAAATGTGGATACTCCCCCTCCTTTTGTGGTTCGGTCTGAGTTTTGGGATCGAAAAGCATGATATGAGGTATAACCTGGTAGTGCTGGGGTGCTCTCTGGAGCCTTGAACCAGGTTTCTGTCACTGCACAGATATCGATGTTCTCCATACTGAGGAGAGCTTCGAGTGCATACATTTTGAGGTTCAGACTTCTGGCATTTAGCAGCATTACCCTTAGTTTCTTGTTCTTTGTGTTTTCTATGGAGGTGGGTTTGTCTTTTGAGCCTTGCCTAAAAAAGGCACTATGGGGGTGGAAAGAGCCTTTGAAAGTATCCAAAAACCCAGGGGTGACAGGTACAAGCCATCCCTAGTGAAGCAACGTGGCTTGTCGAGCATGTCATCCCAGGCTGACAAGCACTGGATCCCCTTTGAATGACACCAAAATTTTAGCAAATTGTTAAAATCGATCATTTTGTCTTTATACTGCAGCATCATTCTAGGTGAGGGTAAGATGCTGCTCAAGGTCAGGGTCATACAAGCCTGGGCTACATGATTGGAGAGCTCCTCTATATCTCTTTTCATGTAGTCGAGGGAGGTGCGTCTCAGGTCATTCACACCAGCATGTACTATGACAGAATCATATTTGTACTTGCTTTGGAGTGACCTGAGTGCTTGAGTTATGTGGCAGATCCTAGCGCCCGACAGGCAGCTCACTGTGACCTTCTCCTTGTTCAGCCTGGTGAGCGGGACGTCAGTGTGTCTGACTATAGAATCACCTATTACAAGTGTATCAGGTGTGTTATTCAGCCTTAAGGGCTGTGACTGTTTGGCACACTGTCTTTGTGAGCTATGTGTTGCACATGTTTTGCTGTGGGGTAGCGTTGCTTGGGTTTCTGCTTTGGAGGTCCCTGCTGCTTAGGTAGATTTTTATTTAGAGCCTCCGAGTATGTTTTTGTGTGTTTATGTGTTTGGTTTGCTGTTGTGGTAGGACTATGTGAGACTGGATTAGTGTTGTGTGAGGTTACCTTCTCCTCCTGACTGGTTACACCAGTTCTGAGGTGAGAGAGCTCAGCCTCCAGTTTGGCTATATGGTTGCATTTCTCACATATGTTTGAACCTGTTTGGAGGAGGAGAGGGTTGTCCGTGTACATGAGGCAGTTGTAACATTGCCTCAAGATTCCCAGATTCACCAGCTGGACTGGAGAGGAAACCATTAACTGACCTTTGGACATGCTAGAGTAGTAAAGGGAACTCTTTTATCACTTAATTAAAAAGGACCAATAGGGGACAAGGTAATTTTGGAGAGTATATGAGGATGTAGTGCTTTTAGTTTATTAGTGCTAGATTGTAAGATTGCTTATTTGGGCAAGTGCAGGGCCTTAGATTGAGAATAGGGTGTTTAATTTGAGAGATAGAGCAGTTCTAAGGGAAAAAGTGAAGAGCAGACTTTGTGGAGCCGGGAATAGTTTAAACCAGATTAAACGGCGCTGCCCGATGCTGTGCTATGCGCACAATCGTGCAAAGCCGTGCTAAAGCGGGTTTTTATGCAAAGAACTTCAAAGAGCTAGAAATGGCCAAAAACGGTCAATTACTACAAGATTCTTGTGCTGAGGTCACTCCTTCAGGGGCAGATAGGCTGCTCAAGGCTCCCCACTCCCACTGGTGAGCAAAGAAACTTTCCTCCATCCAAGTAAGGAAATGGGCAACACAGGAACTATCCAAAAGTCCAGAATACAGCAAAGCTTGTATAAGGGACTATTCTAGTTTAGGAAAGGCGGGATATCTTACAAACCATGAAATGGATCCCATATCTGAAAGGTAGCACTCAAGAGGGAGAAAAGTAGCCTTAACTCACCACTGAATATACCATGGCAAACAGTGCAGACAGTCATGTATGGGTGTATGAAGTATGGGACAACATTAATGTAGAAAATAAACAGATGCCCATCCAAAACAGATGATAACACATCTTTCACACTGGCCATGGAGGGTGCCCAGAAACATGCAGCAACACTGAGGGACTTGCAGGAATGTCTAGCAAGCACTGCCTGTGAAGTACCAGTGTCAACAATCACCTGAAATTTGCATAAGTGTGGCCTATGGGTTAGGGTAATCGGACAGAAGAGTTGTTCCACAGGTGACATCATCCAGGGCTCTCTACAGATAGCATATGCATAACATTATGTCTCCCAAAGGCATGTGTTGCAATGTGTAATGATGTCATGAGACCAAGGCTGAAACCTACAGACTGTATTCATAAAGATACATGTGGTGCACAAGCAGCACCTCACTCCACCTCAGGGCCACCATCCCCATTTTTACCTTGCTGGTGCCAGTGCACACCTTTAGGTTTGCTGTTCATTAGCAGGAACTAGGCCGGTAGACATGGCGTTCAGAATTTGGAACACTGCAAAATAACATTCAAGTGTGGCCCATAGTTATCAAGCATCTGCAATAAGGCTGAGGTTGGGGAGGGGTGTCATCCTGAAACACAACAGTGAGCTGAAGCATACGGCCAAAGTTCACCAAGAATGGCTGTATCTGAACACAGTAAAGGTCATGAATTGTGTCAGACATAACCCTGACTCCACAGCAATAGTGAAGACACTGTGTGACCTCCAAGGGCTGTGACCATGAGCTGACCTTGCAATCTGGCAGAGTTGGGGGACATTTGTAAGGCAGAGTGACCAAATAATGGCAAATGAAGATGGGCCATGCTAGTATACCCCTTCCAGGAATAGTGAATGCTGCAGTTCACTTAAAAGGTGCTGCAACAAACCCTTGTGTAAAGGGTGTGCACACTTAATGCATTCCACATATTGTATGCATCTCATTCAGCATCTGCACGACTAACACATTTGCTTGATACTGCATTGAATTGCACAGGTCATATGTCATATATCAGGTGTGTGTAATGTTAAGATATGCAGTATTGTAGCCCCATTGCATACCATGGAAGAGGCTGGCATGTCAACAAGAGTGTGTACACTCCTCATATCCACATTAAGCTTTGAAGGTTGTCATTGTAATCAGATTTTATTGCTCATACATGCACTGCTGATGATGAGATCTGCAAATCAGAGGTCAGGCATTAACTACTGTTATCAGTCCTCACACATTCAGCAATGGTGTGTACACTCGTGAGGTATGGTGCACAGTACATGCCAGTGTGCTGTACAGGTGCAAAGAAATACTGTGTACATGGATACCGTGTGTTCCGTGGAAAAAGGCATCACCTACTAACACAACTCATGCATCACAGAGATGTATAATGTTGGTAACAAGGATTGCGTATGGCTGCAGTGCATGCTGTTGAGCGCCATACGTCATGCATGTTGACTGTTGGGTAATGAGAGGTCTGTGTAATATCTTTCTGCCATCTCACCTGTAAGTGAGTGTGTGTGTGTGTGTGTGTGTGTGTGTGTGTGTGTGTGTGTGTGTGTGTGTGTGTGTGTGTCTGTGTGTGTGTGTGTGTGTGTGTGTGTGTGTGTGTGTGCGTGTGTGTGTGTGTAGACGTAAACCATAATGTACAGGTCTTAAATTACATTTTTTGTTTGCCCCTCACAGGTGGCAAGGTAGGTCAGGGTCCATCCTGCAGGCAAACTGATATTAGTGTCCATACAGACTCTGACAATGATGATAGGCATGGCGAGGCACAGGCAGTGTTGTCAGGGGCTGAAGCTGTGCCATCAGTTGACATTCCAATTTTATCTACCCATCTCCGCACAGTCTGAATGCCCATACATACCCCATCACCAGCGGCCATAGATGAGGGAAAGTTGGCATGAGGTGTCATGGGATAGGACAGTATGGGGACTATGGCAAGTGTGTCTGTACACAGCAGCCATAGCCAGATGACCAGTGATGTACCACACAGGCAGATGCACAGGAGATCTCTTAGGAAGGCTGCTAGCCATCATGCCCCTGGCAGAAGTGCCACAGCAGGTGTCACCAGATGCATGTTTTGGGCCATCATGGAGGCACAGGCATGTATGGAACATTACACCAGACAAAGTCTGAGGCTCCAGAGGGCTACTCATTCTGCTGTACTTAACAACATCCATGATCTTGCAGGTAACCACCATTATTTTGCAGAGGTCCTGAATAGACGGTTGGGTGAGATGGTGGGAATCCTTGACCATGTGGTGTCTGTGGTAGAGCATGTGGTGACAGTAGAGTGGTAGCCATGTGGACGTAGGTCAGCAACACCAACAGGTGGAGGTCTATGTGGATGTGCAACAACTCACGGCTGCTCTCGTAGTGGCAGTACCAGCAACAGCACTGCAAGGGGGTGTGCTGTCCATACCACAATGCAGCAGGCCATGTGCACATGGACCTGGCCAGTCCCAGCAGGGGATGTGGATCCAGTCGACAATTGTCATCATCAGGGGAGAGTAACATATCTGGGCTTCTGCCTGGTAGTACCCATGAAACCCCTGGCAGGCACAACTCACATGTCCGTGGCCAGAGACAGTGAACTGTACACCCTGCCATGTACAGTCTGCAGCTGTCCAGCAAACCCCTGTATAGGGCAGCCACATGGCAGACATGTGTGCATACATACACACACACACACACACACACACTTCACCAACACAGCTAGGGCACCTCCATGCCTACACATGCCACAGCCCATTTAATAAAGAACCCCCTAACCCACACACATGATGTCAACCAAACAGCTCAGCCTAGGCCTCTAGCAACCATGCAACACACCCTGTTCATATGATGATACCCGTGCCACATCTCTGTCATCCATACCATCGATGCAGGGACATGCTGATATGGTTCTGATGCAAAAGATGAATGTCATAAGATTTATCAATGTAATACTGTTGATTGTGTTTTCAGCTGGAATAATGAATGCTTACATGTCAGGGTGTGTAGCTCTCTAGCCATGATGCATTATAGCTGTTATTAACAATGACTGATTGTGGTCTCCATAATGTATTCTGTTTGTGTTCTAAATGTATATGTGTCATCAGGATGTTGGTTTGCTGTCCTGTCCTACAACGGGTGAAGCACTGTGATGACACATTGACTGTGTCATATCCTGGGTACAGCTGAACACAGGTAACAGGTCTGTATAACAGTTAGTGCATGTGCCATATGACTGATAGTTCTGAGGGGTGTATACAGATGAGTGCATAGAGGCTGATGTCAGCAGGTCTTCTAGAGTGGACAATTATACGTGTACTGTGTGGCACACACCAAATGTCCATGAATAACACACACACACACACACACACACACACACACACACACACACACACACACACACACACACACACACACACACACACACACTGGCTTTGGTGTTGATGCAATACATAGAAAAAACTGTTCACATGGATGTACTTCATTTTGTAGTGAACTCATTTTGGCCTGTGTAATTCCACCCAGACCAAACTGCCAAATCATCACATCAGGAAACAATCAGTTCTCCAGTTTAATGTCATTGACAATGGTACTGGCAGGGTATATATCCTGGACTTGATAAACACAGGTGTGCTCATGTGAGTGGCACAGCCCCCCACTTTGGAGGGTGTGTGGTGGCATAGAACCACACATAGTGTGATAAACAGCTAATTAACCTGTTAATATAAACTATACAGTATAACAGCACACTAAGCTGGGGGATACCCACAACAATAACCCCAATGTGGGTGGATGTGGCCACAACAACCACACCCATCTACATATACCAACTCCTGTATTGCTGTACAGCTGTACAGTGGGGAAGAGGGCATGTACACATCTACTACTAGTTTTAATTGAATGTATTTCCACAAGATGATTGCTTTGAAATGTTACCTTTAGCCAGTTAGTTCTCAGACAAATGATCTCCTGGGACATATACTTTCTGCAAACTGAAGTAGTTCCCTTCACATGTACACACACACACACACAGACACACACACACACACACACACACACACACACACACACACACACACACACACACACACACACAGTTGCTTGGCAACACTGAGAGCAGAACCCCTACCTACGTACTTATTGCTACTAATGTGTTTGGCTTTCATTGCACATACCACACAGCTTTTAGGGTGAGGTGTGTCCCGAGTTTCTTAAGTGAAGAACATCACAAGCCCTTGTACAATATGGTAATGGGGGATGTACTGGGTGTTAATGAACAATACATAGTATGACATGCTGTCATAAACACATTGGCAAACACATGCAGTCATAGACACATTTGACAGACCTTGGTTTAGCAGTGCTAACTACCTTGTCAGTGAATCCATTCTATTACAGAGATTTTACACACAGCACATGCATCATTGTGCTGGATAGTGTATTCATTTACTTGTATGGTTGATGGTGACAGCGATCCTCATACAGTGGACCTTGGGACATGTACTAGGGGTACCATGGTGTAAATACAGTATAACCAGCACCCACACCCCACATTGGATATTGTACTCACTGAAACCCATGATAATGCTCTGACGTACCCACAATCACACATTGACCAGGACTGTGATACACCCCCTTGTCTATCTAATCAGTGTTATTGCAGATATATGCATTTATTGCACATGCCACAGGGATAGTAGGGTGAGGGTTTATCATGGCTCTCCTAATGTCAGTAACCTCACTATCCCTTATAATGTATGGCAAGATTTATTGTATTTGGAGAATGTGGCCTCAGAATGCTGTCTCCTACAAATATGTACACTCACACACAAACACACACTTGCCAGGACTCAGAGGGTAACCCACACTTATCTACCTATTTGTAGAACAGTGTTATGTTGGTACTGCAAGCTCCAGGTGGTTCATAGGGTGAAGAGTGTAACAAGGTACATTTAATGTCAATTACAGCAGCAGCTGTTTCTAAGTATGGCAATGGGGGATGTGGTGAGTGAGAAGGCCTTCAGGGTATTGTCAGCTACAAGTTTACAAACACACAGATACTGTTATTCTTATTAATGCACACTGACACATTTGTCAGTACTGGGGTCCATCGGTGCAGGTGTTCCTAGGAGTGTACCAGGCTAATATCCATGGAGAGATAAGAAGAGTAGGGCATGTGGGTACAATGGTATCATGCCACCTGACATTTGTCAGTAGGCCGTCTATCAACCAAGGCCACATGAGTGATCCCCAGGGTGATAATTAAATTCAACATCCAATCATCTGGTTTTCTCTTGCAGAGGGCCAGTGAGGTGCTCCAATCGACATGTATGCAACATGTATTACATAACATGGTCAGTGTCTGGATTAGAGACCTGTACCCAAGCATGTTCTGTTGACTGTGGTAGCCTGGTTGAGGTATCCATGGCATGTGGTGCATACAGGGTGGGTTTCCTAGCTGTGGCATTCATAACACAGCTGGGCAGACATGTCAGTGTCAGTCAATCATAGATTGTCTGTAAGCAGCCAAGATGGATACCTGACATCTGCACATCTGTACAGAGGACAGACAGAAATCAGCTAGCCGACAGGTTATGCATTAGGATGAATGTTTTGACAGACAGACGTCTGACACTGATAGGTATGCCATTACTACATGACGGCAGCCCTCAATGACATGCCCTAAACACATAGTAGTCTACAGTTAATGTCCACATATCAGATCAATATCCAATAGGAGATACTTAATAACATACAGCTCACACACCAAGAATATGATAGTCAGTACTCAGAGTCCAGCTTTGCATGCAGGGGTGTATGGTTACTGTACTACAATCTGCAATCTACTCTTACTTGGAAAAGCACTGTTAAAACTAGTAATGTAATGATACAATACATGCACGTGTGACTGCATATAACCTGGGATACTACCCACGTATGAAACACATACAAAGAAAAAATATTGTTGCTCTAGGCATATATACTGAGGTGCCTCATACAATATACTCACACCCCTTGTTACTGTAATGACAGAACATCAAAGCATGTTATGTACATGGGATTAAATGCACTTATTAAAGATGTCATTACCCTGCTATTTTATCAGAAAGGAATGTGATCACTGGTTACAAGGGCTGAGCTATGCTTAGCAGGTGTAAGCATTGCTTAAATGTAAATGCCAAGCATATTTGTGCACTAAGTGAAGCCTACATGGTGTAAGTGCCTATATGTTTAACCATGTGTTAGCACCGCTTACCGCCGGGCAAACCCACACAAACCCACTTAAAGCTGCTCAAAACTGCCTTAACCACTCTATATCCAACAGTCCTTTTTCTGCCTAGCAACAAAATAAACAGCCCTTGCAAGTCTTGAACCCAAGACCCTGTACACTATAGTCACAGCACTTAACCATGAAGGAATCAGAGGTGTGACGATGTCTGTTGTTTTTTCAAATATATCATTCAATACACACACACTGAATAGTAATGAAGACCTGCTTTGACTACTACAATTGTTAATACTTGTAAGTGAAAATAGTGTTGAATCTGTCATGTTTTTATATCTAAATATACACATATCAGATAAATATGGTGTGATACATCTGGGAAGGTATATACAACACTCATGTTTACACATAACAAATATATGTATACACACACACACACACACACACACACACACACACACACACACACACACACACACACACACACACACACACACACATATATGTGTGTGTGTGTGTGTGTGTGTGTGTGTGTGTGTGTGTGTGTGTGTGTGTGTGTGTGGACATATACACACACACACACACACACACACACACACACATACATATATGCATGTGTGTGTGTGTGTGTGTGTATATATATATATATATATATATATATATATATATATATATATATATATATATATATATATATATATATATATATATATAACATATGCCCATAACATGTAATGGAGTGATACCTCAGCACCATAATTCACAACCTCTTAGTGCAAGAGAAT
Organism: Protopterus annectens; assembly: GCF_019279795.1. Lineage (NCBI taxonomy): Eukaryota > Metazoa > Chordata > Ceratodontiformes > Protopteridae > Protopterus > Protopterus annectens. The sequence goes on from NC_056733.1 coordinate 439,772,369, forward strand.
TGCAGGTATAAATGTAGACTGTTGCTACAGTAACAAGGGTTGTGTCAACAGACATGTTGTGTAGAAAGTCACTTCTGATATTGACATGTACAGACATCATAAACTCATCATAGTGTAGTACTACACAAATCACAGTAATGATCCTGTGGAATACAGCAGAAATATGACCAATAAACGTGGACAGTCTGACACAATCTGGTCAGTCCAGAGGTATACACAAAACTCCTTAGTGTGAGACGTGTGGACCAAGCCTGACAAAGGGGATGTTTACATCCATGAAAACGGGGATATCACACAAATGCTGGAATAGATAAGCTCACACAGTTGATGCATTCAAACCCTCCTGTCTGTCCTATCACATATTAACCGGAGGAGCAGAGGTCCCAAGCCCACATACTTCCCACTAGTTAGTGATATACATCTTCGCAGTATCCCCACTGCTTTTTCAGAAATACACAACACATACGGTGGCCAGGCAACAGTACATCTGACAAATATCTGGAGATAACATCACACTAGGTAAATACACTGAGCTGCTAGGCATGTCACAAAGCACTGTGTCAGCTACAGGCAGCTACAGGCAGATTGCCACAACACTGACCCAAGTTTCCTATGAGGGAACACACATATACTTGTAAATATAGCAGACACTATAGGCATGTAACAGCACGGAGTAACAGAAACCATTGTGAAAGTACATACCCACAACCAATCTCAACACAGTCACGTTATGGTAAGCATAATTAATAGTACAGTATATAGACTGTGTGAACTAAACCATCCTCATATTTGCCACTCACACACTAACCCAAAATATACTGGCCCAATTCACAGTGTAATCTGATGCCTGACTGTGGTATGGGACATGTCTTAGTCTGGCCCTACAAACATATACGATGATAAGATACCAGAAACTGGAGCAGCATGCAATGTCAGATAGAACAGGACTATGAACACTGACATCTACTACAGTCTATACACAGGCCAAGTAACAAATTCACAATACACTGCTACACAATACTGACATTCTTTCAACAATCAGCATAAGTACACATACCTCACTACTGTACAGAATACAACAGAATGTTCAGGTTTTGTCCACAAATATAAGGCCTACTATACATAACATGTCTGGCAGTCTGATATATCACTGGCTTGTTATCAGGAATGATGTCTGTAAATAATATACTATAAATATGCACCTCTTACTGCATGACATATGGACAAATGGTGACAGACTTGGGGGATAGAGGCACAAACACAGGGCCAGTATTGACATATTGCTGTGATAGACTGAGAAAATTCCTGGTGTAACAGGGTTTGTTGTGACATAACTCTTCTGAGGGATATGAAATCAGTAACTCACATGGATGTTACCATGTACTGACTGCAATCATCAGAGTATGCTATTGCATTTCTAAAGATAGGAAATGTGCGAGTAACACAACACTTCTAAGACTCCAAACTCTGACCAGTCTGCAGATAGCCCTACAGGTGAGAGTTTCCTCAACCTCATAACACTGTCATGCCAGACTTTAAATCATGTAGAATAGCCATATCCACACAAACCCTGTTAAACCAACATTACTTCAACTGTACAACAGTAATACCTGCATTTTGTCCCCATGTCTGGAACATCCCCCTCCTGTTTGTTGGCCTGTCTCCACAGTGTATGTTGGAAGATGCATTTTCAAATACCCTTTGTGATGCTGTTTGTCAGACACCCACATGAAGTCCTGCTCACAGTGAAGGAAAAGGACCAACACCCACATGAAATGCTAAGTTATAGGAGTGTGTTTCCATGCAATTGGCTATAGGAATGATACCACAGCTGTTCCACATGCAATTAGCAAGTGGGGGACTCTAATTCTTTCACAGGCCATCAGCTGATCATGAGCATTACCTACAAAAGTCAAGCTGCTGTCTATGCAAAACAGATGTACTTTCCCACATCCACCAGAGAGGGTGGGGGGAGAGAGAGAGAGAGAGAGAAAGTAATAAAGGAAGGGAGTAAGAGCCAAGCGTGTTTGTGTATGATCCATGGGTTGAGAGTGGTATCTGGGTATTATAATGGTTGCCTATATTGTTTACTAATCGATGAAAACTGTTGGCCTTGTAATGTGGACATTGGGACATATAAGTCCTCAATATAATGATGCAGCAAAACCCACACTGGAATGGATCGTATCATTACACAATCACCCCAACACCCATACAGGATACTGATGACACACACACTTACCAGTACTGAGTTTCAAACCCCCTACCTGGCTATGTATTGCTATTACAGTGTTACACAGTTATTGCACACGCCACAGAGCTTACATGTTGGAGAGCTGTCCAAAGGTATCTTTGAAGGTGAGTGACATCAGCAGCAGTGGAGGGGTAAGGGAAGTGTACTAAGCATGAATGTCCACAAAATCAGGTGTCAACAAAGACACAAATACTCTCTCACAGAAACACACACATTATTACAGTTGTCAGGATCAGGATTAGAACTCCTACCTTACTATACTACAGTATTATGCAGTTATTACAAGTGCCACAGAGCTTATAGGGCTGAAACATGGCCAAAGGGTTATTTCAAGGTGAATGACATCAGCAGACGTGCTAAAGTAGGGCAATGGGAGGTGCAGTGAGTGTGAATGGCTTCAAAATCATTCATCTCCACACACACACGTGTACACATGCACACACACACACACACACACACACACACACACACACACACACACACACACACACACACAAACACTTGCCAGTACTGAGATGCATATGTTCATTGCTTCACAAGTGTGTAGTAGGAGAATGGGCCTGAAGGCTGTACATGGCTATACCAATGGAATACCTTGGCATCAGGCCAAATGACAATAGTGCCTAGTGTGGCTCACGGGTGTAGTCCTTGGAGTGGTCCCCAGAGGTGGGTATTCTATTCACTATCCACTCATCTGGGTTACTATTGTGGGTGGCCAGTGATGTGCACTGCTTCCCATGTATGTGATCTATATTTGATAACACGGACAGTGTCTAGGCTGTGCACATATCCCACACTCATATTCTTTGACATGTGGAAGTCTACTTGAGGTCTCTGGGGGCATGTTGTGTGGACAGATTGTTATCTTCTGATGTAGCATTCCTGACCTCCTTTGGTGAGATCTGGCTATGTAACTGAGGTTGTGCTTGAACCTACATTGACAGCATGATACATGTATTCTGTGGAGTTAGTGATGTCTGTCCATACAGGGCATGTGTATAAGGCATGGTATTCCCTTTGTGGGTTACGTTTACAAGACTCTACAGTTGTTGTAGGTGTCCAGTGGGAAACATAGCTAAAGGGCCACTGTACACATTTATTTGCCTACAGAAGGGATGGAACAGGGTGCCATGTCCTTTTACTTGCTGGATAACACACACTTGGCCAGGAGATATAACACATCAAAGTACTTTCTGATGTCAGTGGAACTATTGTTGTCAACAGGCCTGTAATCAACTGCAATCACACCGTGGTTACTATCTGTAAGGCAATATGCAGGGAACTACCAATACAGTGGTTGTTACCTAGCCAAGGGTGTTTGTGTATGAGACGTGGGTGGAGAGTGTTTTGCGAGTAATAGAAGGGTTGCCTATAATGTTCACCAATCCATAATGTCATATGTAGGGGTATGGCTTGTCTACACCAACCTCTCCAGTGTTTGACATCTGTTGTCCTTGTAAGGTGGACATTGTGACATATACTAGATCCTCAACATAATAATTTAGCAAAACCCACTCCACAATGGATTCTATTATTACACAATCACCGCAACATCCACACAGGATACTGATGTCAGACACACACACACTTGCCAGTACTGAGACTCAAACCCACCTACCTAGCTATGTATTGCTACTATAGTGTATCACATTTATCACACAAGCCACAAAGCTTATAGTATGGATGCTGTTTCAAGGTACTTCTAAGGTGAGGAACATCACCAGCCCTTGCAAATACTGGCATTAGGTGATGTAGTGATTGAGAGATCCCAAATATAATTTTACCCTACATACATACTTACATTTGGCAGGGGTGAGGTTCAAACCTCTATCTAGCAATCTTTACGGACCATTACGGTTACGCAATTACCACATGCAGCACTGACCTTACATGGTTTAGGGTTGGCAACAGGTACTTCTAAGGTGGATAATATCTGCAGGACTGCTAAAGTCAGGCTCTGAGATGTGTACTGGGTGTAAATGGGGTCAGAATCTTTGAGATACAGACATACATATGTACACACACAAACACTTACCACAGATGAGATTCAAACCCATACCTATGTAGTTACTGCTACTACATTGTTCTGCATTTATGGCACACACCATGGTGCTTAAATGTTGGGGAGCTGTGCCAAGGTTTCTTTGAAAGTGACTAACATCAGCAGCAGTGATAAAGGAGGGGTAAGGGGAGAGTATTAAGTGTCAATGTCCATAAAAATCAGATATTATCAAAGACACACACCCTCATACACACAGTTGTATAGTTGCCATCTCTGGGATTAGAACTCCTACCGAACTAGTATACTACACTTTAGTTATCACAAGCTCCATGGAGCTTATATGCTGACGTGTTCTCCACAGGTATCTTTGAAGATGGCTAACATCAGCAGCAGTGCTAATGGAGGGATAAGGGGAGAGTAGTAAGTGTCAATGTCCATAAAAGTATGTATTATCAAAGACACAGACACACTCTCTCACAGAAACACACACATTCTCACAGTTGCCATATGTAGGATTAGAACTCCTGCCTAACTAGCATGCTACACTATAGCATTATGCAGCTTTCGCAAGTGCCATTGAGCTTATATGTTGGTGAACGTTCCACAGGTATCTTTGAAGGTGACTAACATCAGCAGCATTCTAAAGGAGGGGTAAGGGGATAGTAGTATGTGTCAATGTCCATAAAATCAGGAATCAGCAAAGACACACACACTTTCCCACACAAACACACATTTTCATAGTTGCCATCTCTGGGATTAAAACTCCTACCTAACTAGCATGCTACACTGTAATAGTATGAAGTTATCGCAAGTGCCATGGAGCTTATATGTTGGGGAGCTTTCCACAGGTATCTTTGAAGGTGACTAACATCAGCAGCAGTACTAAATGAGGGGTAAGAGGACAGTAGTAAGTGTCAATGTCCATAAAATCAGGTATCATCGAAGATACTCTCTCACACAAACAGTTTCACAGTAGCCATGTCTGGTATGAGAACTCCTACCTAACTAGTATGCTACACTACTAGTATCATGCAATTCTTGCAAGCACCACAGAGCTTATGGGGCTGGCCATTGTCAAAAAGGGAATTTCAAGGTGACTGACATCAACAGGCATGCTGAAGTAGGGCAATGGTAGGTGTAGTGACTGTGAATGGTCTCAAAATCATTCGTCTCCACACACACACACACACAACACATAGAGTTTCACAGTTGTCATGTCTGGGATTAGAACTCCTACCTAACTGGTATGTTATCCTATAGTATTACGCAGTTATCACAAGCACCACAGAGCTTATGGGTCTGGTACTTCTCCAAAGAGTTATTTCAAGGTGACTGACATCAGCAGGCATGCTAAAGTAGGGCAGTGGGAGGTGTAGTGACTGTGAATGGCCTCAAAAGCATTCATCTCCACACACACACACACACACACACACACACACACACACACACACACACACACACACACACACACACACACACACACACATGCACACACACACACACACAGTGCTTCACAGTTGCCATGTCTCTGATTAGAACTCATTACGCAGTTATCACAAGCACCACTGAGCTTATGGGGCTAGCACTTGTCCAAAGGGTTATTTCAAGGTGACTGACATCAGCAGGCATGCTCAAGTAAGGCAGTGGAAGGTGTAGTGACTGTGAATGGCCTCAAAATCATTCATCCTCACACACACACACACACACACACACACACACACGCACACACGCACACACGCACACACATACACGCGCACACACATACACGCGCACACACACACACACACACACACACACACACACACACACACACTCACACTCACACAGTTTTGCAGTTGCCATGTCTGGGGTTAGAACTCTTACCTAACTAGTTTTCTACACTACAGTATTACACATACATTACAAGTGCCACATAGCTCATAGTGCTGAGACTTGGTCAGAGGGTTATTTCAAGGTGACTGACATCAGCAGGAGTGCTAACATGGGCAATGGGAAGTGCAGTGTGAGTGAATTGGCCATAAACCATTCCTCTGGAAACACACACACACACACACACACACACACACACACACACACACACACACACACACACACACACACACACACACACACACACACACACTCAATCAAATACAACTTTACATTTGACAGGACTGGGTATACAAATGCTAGATGAATACTGATTTGTAGTATCATGTTACACAGTTATCACAAGCACCACAGACACTATAGGGCTGAGGGCTACCAAAAGCAATGTCTACAGTGAATGACATCAGCACATCATGTGATACTGACCACTGGATGTGCGGTGGGTGGGCAGGCCTCATGATGAAAATATCTCTGTCACTGCTTGTCTCTCTCTTCCCCTCATCTCTGCGTGTGCATGTTTGACATATTATAGTGTGTTGGCCTTGGATATGTGTGAGTATTCCTATCCAATGTGTGTGCAAAGCATGAATGGTATATAATGTGGTGTGTGCACACAGAAATCTGCAACTGACAGATATGTATAGTCTGCTGTGTTGTCAGACATGGGCTTCATTTCTCCAAGTGTAGGAGCATGCCCAGTATGACCTTCTGTATTGAGTGTGTGAATCCATTCCAGGTAGGTTGTACTCCAGTCCAGGGTTTGGTATTCTACACCTACAGTTAGCAACCTGTTTCTGCAGGATATCTGTAGATAGGTTGACAATATGGAGTCACAATGGTCGACAAATAGTGGGATACTGTAACTATTGTGTCTGTGCTGCTTGTGTTGCATGGTTGGTGTTAGCACAGATATTCAGACATATGTACTGTTTTGGACTGTGATGTATTATGTCATCAACTACTGACAGATATACTTATTTGCTCACAGTTATTTCCTGGGGAATACAAGATGAATGAAGCTGGGTCCAGTATTGTGGTATGCAACCTACATATTCTTGTACACTCATGCCATTCTGGAGGGATAGCTGCAAACACTTGCTGATGGATCTGTGTAAATGGTCCAGCACCTTGGTACTGTGGTGGCTGAGGAGCCCCTGCTTGTACATATATTGGCATAACAGAATGGCCATATCCTGCTGTGGCCATACCTTTCAGCTGTACAGATTCACCCAGGTTACCCAGAGGCAGGGCTCATAAATCTGGTCAGTTCTCCTTCACATTGTGGTTTACAAGCAGATGTGTAGCCACCCATTGCTGGGTTTGCAGCCAGGGGTAGTATGGGCACACGTCAGAGTTTCAGACTTCAATTACTCCATGACGTCCATGCTTCTACACTCCCCCAGTCTGGTATTCTACCCACTTCCTAACATTATGTGAGCTATATCTGAGAAGTATCCCTATAGTTGTGCCTTCATCCCAGCGGTATTTAGGGGATGGTCCATAGTTCATGCAGTAGGACATGGTGGGCATGCTGCTGGTATTTCTCAACATGGCCTTGCATTTTGTCTGTATTAAGTTGTTAGTTGGGACCCGATGATATAATATACATTGGCACTACGGGTGAGGCACAGGCCATTGACAGAGGACTGTAAGACATTTGGTAGTGATGCAGGCCATCTGTAGCAGGCCAGTGCATTCTGTCACTCCTACATTCCCAGGGCATGAGCCACGGGATTCCCCTGGGGTGACAGCGTAAATTTGCATTGGTCTGGATGCTGGCAGGGTACTGCTTACAGCTAGGGACACACCTATATGGGACACCTCTTCAGCATGCTGCATTCTGTGGGTATTCCTACACAGAAGTGGGGGTCATACTGTGCTCATTCCCAACAGCAAGGGTATGACCTGTAATAGACCTGTGGCTGATGGTGGGGTGAGTTGAGTGCATGTGGGATATGGAAGCTTCTTGCAGATGACTCACAGATATATGTGGGAGATTCCCCTTATGCTAGCTTGTGCAGGGACATAGGCAGTCTCTCATTACTTCATAACTGTGTTTTTTGTGATCTGCCACTGATTGGCCAGACTGCATCAGTATTCCATACTATACAGACAACTAATGTGCTACTAACCTGTATGCACAGTTCCAAAGGTGTGTGCAGTTTACTGTTACATTTTATATACTCTGTCTAGGGTACTTCCACCTGTGTACGGTGTGTATATGTCTGGGCCCACATTCATGGCATGTCCATCTTTCAGACGGTGACAGATATTGACATCTGGACAGTGAGTATGGATGACTGCTGACATGAGTATTGCTGAGAAGCATTGTGGTTGGCACTGCAGTTGTTGGAACATGGCCCTGTCATCAGCAGTACTGGCCATAGGTCACCGAGACACAACCCTCCATGCCTACATGCTGACCACTTCCAGACAATATTGAACACACAACAATCTAACACATAGACCCCTGCATATTGTACACATGGAACAATCTATCATGTAAATTGGGCCAGCTCAAGTAATCTGTGTTCCACTGTTAAGCCCACATGTTACTGTATTTCTACATAGGATTGTGGTGGTGCACACCTGACGACTTTAAACATTTGCTATGACTGTACTTGTATTTCAGGTACTCTGTTGGCTTCCATTTCATTTTGTATTCTAACCTATCATGCAGACTAGAGGCATATCATTAGAGTACAGATCTTAGGTTTTATTGACCTACATTTCAGTTTCAGACTTCTTACCCTTCAGAACTAACATACAACTACCAGACCTCTTGTAGTCTGTCTGTGTAGGTCTGGAGGGGGCTGTTCACGATTGCCATCAATTGGAGGTCTTAGCCCAGCATTTCATGATGGTCACCTACACCTGTCCTGCTGGCTGTGGCTGGTGTTGGGTATGTGAACCTCACTGACATGCATGTGTGTGTCCTATGGACGCACATTTGGGCCACCACATGTACTACATTGGGATTTGTCAACTTGTCTAGTACTGCTTATATGTTGACACCAGTATTTGTTATGGATTTCACGTTGCCCATAGAGGTGTCCACTATCTGCTGCCATCCCATTCAGCCACTCAATTCCCTTGCATGCTCACATCCATACCATAGATACAACTAGCAGAACATACTACTCCATTCAGCAATTGATAGGAAGAGTGACTTACCTTGTGGCTGAGCCAGTATTGAGAACAGTGCTGGAGGGCTGACTATGTCGGATGCACATAGTACACTCCCCATACATGGTAATGCACAGGTAGTGTCATGTTTGGCATTCCTTTTACTCTATGTGCAAGTCAGAGAGCGGTGTCATTCCCTGGGTCCCTACCGTGTCAGTGTATGTGCTATGCATCGCCTCTGTGACAAAACTTGGGCATACTGGGCACGCCTCCTTCTGCCTACATGGGCAGACTCAGGTTGTTCCTCCTCTGAGTCCCTCTGTGCCTGTGATGGCCTTGGCAATAGTGGGAGGCTGTGTGGCCTTGCCCCATGCTGTTCCTGCTGCAGCTGTTTCCGCAGGATCATATTGTGCAGCATGGCACATACTATGAACATTTGTCTACATGTAGCTGGAGAGTACTGCAAGGCTCCACCAGATATGTCCAGGCAGTGGAACCATGACTTGAGCATCCCAAACACATGCTCTACTATGATACTGATTTGTGCGTGTGCCTCATTATGGAGTTCTTGTTCGATTGTGTGTGCATTTCTGATGGGTGTCATCAGCCATTGCTCCAGTGCATAATCAGCATCCCCCACTAGGTGGCCATATGGGATGTCCCCACTGGCAAATGTCTGGTACAGCTGTGTCATATGCCAGATGTGGGAGTTGTGGTAGCTTCCAGGGCTGCCAGCACACACATTCAAGATAATGCCCTGGGCATCGCACATGACCTGGCAGTTGATGGAGGGGAAGCCTTGCAGTTTATGTAGACCCTACCCTGCTCACCGGGTGGTGCTTTGATGTGTATGTGTGTGCAGTCTATAGCACCCACTACCTCAGGGTAATCTGCTATTTGGAGGAAGAGACACATATTGCTGGTCAACACCTCACGGATGTTGAGGAAATATATGTGCTCACCGGCATGTGCTGGCATGGCATCCAGGAACTGGTGGAGTACCCTGGATGCTGATGCCCATGAGAGCCACATGCTGTCCTCAGTTGGCCTTTGGAAGGTACCTGTGGCTAGTATTCTTAAGCCTACATATACCTTGGTATCCACTGGGATGGGTTCCACTCTGTTAGTTCTGTGTGTGAGGCGTGGCCAGCACGGCTCAACAATTTGCTGTAGAATATCGTTGTCCACCATATAGTGCTCAACTATCTCCAACTCATGTAGCCCCTGGTAGCTTATCCTGGGTCTGTACACTCTTCTCCCTCTCCTCACTGTTGGTTGGTCATCAGCATTCACATCCTCACCACCCTCAGTCTCTTCCACATATTGATGTAT